>NC_034009.1:45913654-46136919 GCF_000346465.2 Prunus persica | reverse complement strand
TTTAGAAAGAGAACAAAGTGGCTGCAGGATAAGCACAATAGCACTTTCATTCAATGGCTACGCTTCAAGGTATATGTTGTTGAATAACGTATTTCTCTTTTAATTTTCTTCTTATTTATATGTTAGGATGAATTAAGATATGATTAATTTGCAGGTTCAAAGTGAAGTTGAGGAAGACAATCATGGCGTATCAGAAAATTTAAGGTGGCTAGCAGCTGGTCCAAACATGTCAGTGCCATTATATAGGAGCTATCTTATTAAAGGTATTAAATTCAATATCAAGGCACAAGATGATGTGCGGACAACTCAAAATAGTGGAGTTTATTTACTTGCACATACCATGCAAGTTGCTAGTGCCAAGGATAAAAACCCAATTCTCTCAAATATGGGTTTCTATGGTGTCATTCAAGAAATTTGGGACCTTGACTACCAAAAGTTTACAATCCCAGTCTTTAGGTGTGATTGGATAGATAGTTCTGGTCTTGTAGTCGACGAACTTGGATTTACCCTTGTAGATTTGAGTAAAATTGGACATAGGAATGACCAATTTGTTTTGGCTTCTCAAGTCAAACAAATATTTTTTGTTGACGACCCGATGCATCGTGGTTGGTCGGTAGTGTTATCAATGCCTAGTAGAGAATATAATGATGTTATTGGTGATGAAGTATTAGGTGATGTGATAATTGAGTGTGAGCCATTTACTAGAGGGATGCCAAATGTTGACACATTTGATGAACTGGTAGGTGAGTTAGGCGGTCAAAATATTCGAGATGGGTGTGAAGATATATGGATTGAATGATGCTTATGTAATTGGCAGTGTATGACATTAATTTTGTAATATATTGTAATGTGATTTCTTCACTTTCTACATTCAAATAAAACACGACGTTATTGTGAATCAGTTATTCAGCATATTTACCGACGTCTTAAAGCAACGTAACAATGAAGAACCACGACGCTATTGTGAAGCAATTATTCAGGATATCACGTCGGTGAAGGATAAAGAACCGCCATGTAATTCAAAATAACACGACTCCAATCCCATAATACCGACGTCTAAAAAACGAGATATGTAATCTGAACGTTAAAAAATACGACGTCATCATACATTTTCCACGTCGCAAGTTCTTTTATAAACGAAGAGGAACGAAATTAATTCCGACGGAAATTCATTATAACCGCCGTCTAATAACAATTAAACGACGTTATTTGTAATACGGCTCCCATCATAATCTACGCCGTCTATATGTTCTGTAATACGGCTCTCATTTATTTGGAACCGACGTTGTTTAGACGTTCAACGTCGTCTATATTATTAAGTGCGTCGTGAGTAATGAATACATATAAATACAACGTCGACTATATAAATGTATACGTCGTAAATAATGACACTGACAACTATTTCCACGTCATCTTTTTTAGATAAAATCGAAGTGGAAAATTTATTTCACGACGGTTTTTTGTATATGTGCGACGTAGTAGGTATCAATAACGTCGTCTTCTAATGTATTTAAAGACGTCATATTTTTTATTGTCGTGAAAATTATATTTAACGTCGGCGTATTTTTATTGTCGTCGTTGTATGTCTATCTTGCGGCCTTGTTCTCTTAATATGTGTCATATTTTCCCTTTTTAACGACGGTCTTTTTAGAGAATTGGTCGTCTATTATCATCATCGATTGCTTTTTTTAGATCTTTTTGCAGTACAAAGACGTCGTTTTGTATTTTTTGATGACGTTGTATTGTTTAACAACGACGGTTATTTAGCGTCGTGGTTTATGAGGGAAAAGATGACGGTGGATTCCACGACCATCACTACAAGAAAAAACCTCTTTCGCCACGAAATCTTTTGCGACCAACCCAAATTTGGTCGCCAAGCAAGGTTATTGGAGACGAAGTTTTTTATTTCGTCGCCAATAATTTCGTCAAATTTATTAACTAATTTACCAAAAAATATGTCCGAATGGCTACCAAAAGATTTGGTCGCTAGGGGAGGAATTGGCGACCAATCACAAGATTGGTCGCCTTTAAGCTTGAAAATTATTGGCGACTAAATTATGTTGTCTCTAAGGTTGCTTGCGTCGTCTCTAAATTTGAGATGCCGCGAAAATATTTTGTGAGATACCGCCCAAATATTTCTTGAAACTTGGCGACCAATTTTTTTGGTCGCTGTTCCTGTAAAAAAGAATATAAAGTATTAAAACTGTGTCGTTTTCCTTATTTGACGTGTTGGCAACCAAATAGCTTGGTGGCTGATTCTGGGGGACTATAAATTAAAAAAATTTCCCTAACCCGTCACTTCCCCCAATTCACTTCTCTCGTATCCACTCTCTCTGCCGTCTTCCACACCACCGATGCCTTCAACTAAGTCCTCCACGAACGCTCGAATTGAAATCTTCCAACGATGCCGGCCAATCACTTATATACCCACTATCTCTTCATCCCCCTTCAGATTTCTCACGGCCCTTATTTCTCACTCTCTTTCCCAAAATCATCCTTCATCGATGCCAACCACTTGCTACTACGGCAACATATACTAGAGATTCTCTGCAATGTGCTCAGCCACATACCAACTCTGATTCAAAGGTGCTTTTATTATTTTTTGTTTATTTAGCTATTTTTCTGTAATTATTTGATTTTGATTCTGTAAAAATAAAATTTAGTTGGCTTTTGTCTTAGTAACGATGTGGTCGACTTCCCCTCAACCACTTCTCATCTGCTGTCTCTATGTTAGGTATGAAAACTTCTCTAAATATTTTGAGTTACGAGTTTGGAATCATGGAAATGTTAAGATTTACCCTTTTTTTTTTTTTTTAATTATTATGAAGATTTCTTGTGCTTGCGTTGCCTGGTGGTGTTTTGTAATTGATGCTCTGTTTCTTTGCTGGATCTTGCAGTGATTCAGCATTTTTCAGATTTCTTTGTTAAGCCTTCATTCAAGAACTTAATTCTTAAGGCCTTTTTATATTTTATTTATGTAAACTGTGAGAAGAAATAAAAGAGAAGCAACCTTGATTGAGCACTGCCATTTGAGAATTTTCCAGTATGGATAATTGTAGCTATTAAAGACTTGAAGGCCCCATCAGACAACCAAGAGACCAACGCTAGGCTGTGAATCTATTGTTGTAGATGGTAGGTTTGAGCATCCTTTGTTTTCCCTCTCTTTATTAGAAATAAAAAATTGTGCCACCATTTTATTTCTTTCTTGTGCCTTTTAAAAATTCTTGTTTGGCTCATATTCTTTTGAAACTTAATTTTTAAAGACCTTGCATTATAATTTTTTTTTTTTTCCTTCTCTTTTCATGTATCGGAGGACTTCAATGAATTCACTTAAATTGATAAGGTCTCTAGTCTGCAAGAGATATTTGGTTATGTACTGTGAATAAGTATATGTTATTGATGTAATTTTGTATTCCCCTGTTTCCATTTTAAAAGATCTTTTTGCTAGTGTTTAAATTTCAACCGAGAAGAAGCGAGTATTCTAAAGGTTGTTGTTATACATTATACGTATGTCCTTTGGGAAAGTTTTTCTAACATGACTAGGATTTTGAAGTTGGACATTTATGTTTTTTGCTTTCCTGCTTGTAGGAAAATGCCTAAGAAAAGAGTGGGTCTAACATGACTAGGATTTTGAAGTTGAAGTGGGTCTAACATGACTAGGATTTTGAAGTTGAACTTGCGTATCTGATTTTCAAACATCTGAGATGAAATTTTTCTCTCATTTTTGGCTAATGGAGATTGTGAATTGGCAATCAGGTTGAGGAGCTATTTAAAAACATACATTGCCTATTTGATTTGGATTTTCTATTTTTCTTTGGTTTGATGTAGCAGTAGCCATTTTGATTTGGCTAGAAGATTTAGCTATAAGGAATTGCTTTCTGCTTTTTGAAACCAAACCAAATTCTCATTTGAAGCAATAAGTTTCTAGGAATCTGTTATACACATGAACTTATTTGATGACTGCAAATACCTATATTAATTTCTTGGACCTTGATTTGGAAAAGGGAGTGAAGGAGAGTGACTTCTAAACTGATTTTTAAGAGTTATATTCATTAACGAAAAGAGGTATATCTCATTTTTGCTTAAAATTTTGTTCCCATTATCCAATTGAAACTGTTAGCTAAACAGTGTGTAGTTGAAGATAAACAAGGTTGATCTTTTTCCCTTTATTTCAGTGTAGTATGGTGCTCCTATTTTTGTGTTTGTAAATGTGCAAGATGAACTATCATAAGAAGAAGAAATCTTGTTAGGCACTGAGGTCTTCCAGTTAAGGTTGTGATTGATTACAACATGATGGCAATCTAGTAATCACAGTGATGATTATAGTGATTTAGATTGATAAGGTAGTGTTTTGTGCTTTAACTTTCAAATGATATGCCATTGGCATTGCAGGTGGGTTAGAGTTCTTTCTTTCTAGGAAGTGCAATTAAGTCTTAAGGTGCTTGGGTATTGCAAGCTTGTTTTCATTTTACCTTGCTGATGCCCCTTTGGTCCGCATCATAATTTTTCTGTTTGAGAAATTAGATATATCATTGTCCTTGTGTTTTTATTAATTTTTAACACTAGAAAGAATTATATTTTAAATCAAAGCTGGTCCTAAATCAAAATACCTGCATAGCTCTGCCAAGGACTTTTGCACTATTGTTGTTATTGTTATTAGTTCACTAAATAGGTTGAATAGAATATGGGATGCTTCCTTTGTGATAAAAAGTTCTGTAACCTCTATGTACTCATATAAGCATACCCACTCTCTTTCCCCAAAGATTTCTGATGGCTTGAGTTATTTTCCACTCTCTGCCCCCAAACCATCTACCCTTTAGTTCGCTTTATCTTATAATGTGTTTAGAACAATGTCATTTAGGTGTCTTTAACTTTACCGGGGTAGTATCCTGTTTTTCCATGTAAAATTTATTTGAGGTGGAAGGATTTGGTTTGGGGTTTTGGACGGAGGACCATTTGAGGTAAGAACCTCTTCTTCCTATTACACTTGGTTCCATTTAAGGTGTGGATTATACTTTGGATTTTATGATTTATGTTTTCTAATGGGTTTGTGCCATGCATAATATTAGTCTTTACATTGGTTTTTCGTAACTGTTTTCCTTCTTTATTTGTGGTAATTGATGATTTGATTTCTGTTATTATCACAAAGGTATGCTTTGACAATCGATATTGAGAGCTATGAAAAATGAATTCAATTTTTTTAAGTTGGTTTATTGATGGCTTATTTAGTTAAGATTGTGAATTTCAGCTTTGGTCTCTCTCTCTCTCTCTCTCTCTCTCTCTCTCTCTCTCTCTCTCTCTCTCTCTCTATATATATATATATATATATTAATTTTAATTTTCTTGGTTTTGGCATCTTCTTGAGCATATTTCTTATTTTGTTTCTTTTGTAAAGGAAGATGATGAGTTTGAGAAGGTCAAGCAAACAATTGGCAGTGTTGGGGAATTCCACGATATTAGATCACAGCCCCTATCCCACAGGTGTTAAAGATCATGACTACAAAACTTGAGGATACAAAAGGCATAGTATACATGTATTTTGTTTTGTTCAAAATAGTATACAAGCTTGGTAATAGTCTTAGAGTGGAGAAATAATGATTGCAGAACTTGGGTTTACCAAGGGCAAGAATATATGGAGCTTGGCCTCCAGTGTTTTAGTGGAATTTGGATATGTTATGTGTACTTGAATGACTAGTACGCTTGTGTACTTTTGAATGAGAGAAATTTGTATTCATGTAATTTTCTATTGATCTATTGATCTAAATTTATTGTTTTTCGAAATTACAATATGTTAATGCACAAAAGGTTAATATTATCACAAAACATAATATAAATAAAATAATTAAAAACACAAAATATACATATTTTAGCGACCAACTGTGTGAGCTTTAGCGACCAAAATCTGGTAGTCACCAAAAACTATCGGCGACCAACCAATCTATTGGTCGCCTAATCCTTCTTCAGTTCGCGGCAAATTTTGGTATTTTTGCGGGAATCTGTCTTTATAGGCGACGAACTAATTATTGAAAGGCGACGAAACCAATTGGTCGCATAAAGGTTTTGGCGACGAAAATTTTTTTTCGTCGCCTTTTGTCACTTTTACTTTCAGCCACGAGCCTTAGGCGACCAAACTAGCGACGAAATTATTTCGTCGCTAAAGGGTTTTGGCGACGAATTGACAGTTTTTAGCGACCAAAACTGGTGGTCGCCAAAAGGGTTTTTCCTTGTAGTGATTGAAAAACCAAATACACGACGGTGATTTACCGTCGTCTTTTTGCTTTTTTGTAGTAGTGTTCCAGGATTCTTTGTCTCCAACGCTGTCCTTCCTCCAAGTGATCTATGCGTACATGGAACATCATTAAGTAATTAATTAAGGGCATTGCATTTTAACTTGAATATACATACATTTGAGTTAATAATTACCTCTTTCTTGTTTCCCGATTTTGGTGCAATGAAGAGGTTGGCTTCACTCTTAACACTAGGGTTCATGCTTCCCCCAATGGCATACTGCGACCATTCTCTGTAAAGGTTATTCACGACATGTGCATATCCATAGCGAATCCTGCATGCATGCAATAGTAAGTAATATAATACTCACTCTCTGTTGAGAATACGAAGGTGAAAATGTCCCACACTTCCTACATATACTACATATATTACCTACATACTTTGCTAATATTAATAACTAGAGGACTTGAAAACTAAAGGTAGCCAGCGATCTCAATTAATATATCGATATAGCTAGCCTAGGGGCCTTTACCTTGGCATTCTTTGGTTGCAGTTGGGTCCAAAATGGTTGTACACAACGGTTACCCTCATGTTCTTGTCCCGAAAGTAGCCATCATCATGGCCGAGAAGCATAACCTTGTCCTGGTCTCTGAACCAATTGTTGGAGATGGTGATATGGGTAGATCCGCGAGTAACATCGAGAAGACCGTCCTGGCACTCGTAGAGTGTATTGTGGTCTATCCAAACCTTTGATGCAGTTACCAACCTGATTGCATCTCCATCAACCTGCCCTATTGGCATTATCTTTCCTTCTGGACCCATAACTGAGCTTGGTGGTTGGGGTCGGCAATGATGGATTCGAAGGCCATGGATGATTATATTGCTTGCCTGATAACGTTTAAAATAATAATATAATTAGTTTACATGCATGAAAATGTACACAAGATATCTTTACTACATTCAATCTCCAAAAAATCATAGCAAGACTGTCATGTGGTGTTACAAATTTACTTATAATGCATGTATTTATCTATAAAAACTAATCCCTAGCTAGTTCCATGAGAGATATATATATATATATATATATAATACATGTCGTTCACCCATATTATAACAGTAGATAATAGCACGTGCGGTGTGATCATACCACTCAAAACTGTCTCAACTATATGATCCCTCACTTAGAAAAAGAAAATCAAGGGTTTAGGTTATCTAACTACCCCATACATGCTAATTAGATTCTTCTTTGGTTACAATATAGGTCAGTTAGATTTTCAGCCTTAAATAAGAACAGAAGATTACTTTTTCAATAAACTCCGAGTGTTAGATTGAAATTTGAATATACTTATGAATATATTATAAGTATATAAATTTGGTACTTACTACATTATCTTAAATATACTTATGAATGTCAATGGCATCTAGTCCAATGAAAAAGAGTTTTGACTTACATACTAGTGGTCTTAAGTTTGAACACTAACTAGCCAATTAAATACGTATGTGTGTGTATATAAATGTAATTAATATACGTACCTGAAAGACCAGCAAGCATGCATTACCAGCAATGTGAACATTAGCACCTCTTCCATCAATGGCAGTGAAGCTACTAATGAGAAGTGGTTTGTCAAGCCTAATGCGCATGTCCCTCTGGAAGGTGATCCACTTTTTCCCTTTGATCATGGTAACCCCATATCTCAAAGTTCCCGGTTTGGGGTCCAACGCATTGTCACTTGGGTCCGTGACTTGATAGTATATGACATCTCTTCCTATGTTGTTGCTCATCTTCCCAGAAAATCCCACTGAGCATAATGCAAGTTCCTGCCGGTTACTTCTCCAATCCGAGTTCCATCTCCAGCAACCATCGATCACATTCAATTTCAACCCATCAACTTTTGTTTTCTTAGCTAAACTCGGGTTTGGAGCGAAGCCGGCAATGGCGATCAAAAGGCACAGAACAAAGCGCCAGATATTGGCATTGCCATTTGGGCATCCATGACAATCCATTATATATATGTACTTTCCAACTCTCTCATGCACAGAAATAGCTACAGCAAGGTTTTTCTCTTCAACTCTTTACAGATATGAAAGAACGAGAATGGAGAGAGATATTTATAGCCGGATTTAATATTCGTAATGCTCCTAAGTTTGTTTAGAACGTTGTTGGGGATCAGTCGTAATGGTTAGCTAGCTATCGCGAAATCACTATGGACGGACGGAAGTGAAAATATGAAGGTTCTGCAGTTTCGCTTCTCCTCCTCCTCAAGTTTAGCTCGTTCGCTATCTTTGTGCTTTTTTTGGTTGGCTAGCTTTGTTTAACTGTCTTTAGTGGTGGAGCAATAGAGTCCTATAACCGAGTGCTTCATTTAAATGTACTTTATATTCATATAGTTGATATTCAAGGTAAGTGATCTCGAAGACCATACATCTTCGTGCCGTTTTTCTTTTACAAACGAGCGAAATTGAAATCGAACACGGTATATAATTGTGAGGTGACCGTTATTGCAACTTATCATCATTAAAATAAAAAAGGTTGTTTTATGACAAATTTTGTATGTCATTCATTAATCCATCCAAATTATAACACGTAACAAGCGACACGTCAAACATGTAACGACTGACATGGAAAATATGTTAGCGTGGTGTGACGGTCGCATAGAGAAATTAATGTTACAATTACTTGAAAAACCCTTTCAAAAAAAAAAAAAAAACTTGAAAACCCCCAATAAACCCTCCGTCTCTGTCCGACTCTCTGTGAGAAGTCAGAAAAAGCATCCCCCATTTGGGCTCACCTACATTTTGTGCACGTTTCTCGTACTGCTGTTTTCCCGCCAATTTTGAAGCCTCGTCGACGGCTTTGCTGAGAGCAGCTCTGGGCTCCATGGACTTGGAACCAGAATTTCCAAAAAACACAAACACAACCATCTCTCTCTGTGTCTCTTACATATTCCGCAATTTGTGAGGTTTATGGCTTTTATTTCCACATTTCCACAACGACTTGCATGTTTGCTGAGAAATTGAATATAGATTTTGTTTGGGTGGCTTATTTATGAACTTTTCTGCTAAGTTAATTAGGTGCCTTGCAAAATTTGACATGGTTTATTACGCATTGTTTTATTCTAGTTTTATTGAAGTATTTTTCTTGATTTGGAAATAAATTTCCTTTGCTTTTGGAAACAAATCTTCCTTGGCGATCAGTTTACTTAATTAATCCCAATTGTCTTGCTATAGTAGTGTATCTGAACTTGAATATTTAAGAACAAATGCAAAACTAGTTGCCAAACTGTACTACTAGGTATGTACCCAAATTCCAGTGTGATATGTGATGGTTTTTATATGTAAATGTTTTGAAAAGATTCTTGACCTGTGGGCTTGCAGGTACAAATGTGCTGCATGCTACAAGCTGTATAAGAAAAAGGAACATCTTGTCGAGCACATTAATGTCTCTTTCCATTCAGTTCATCAGCCTAGATGTGGAGTGTGTCGCACTTCAAATCTTTTGAATCACAGAGAGAGCATATCACTAGTGAGATGTAATATTCCGTGTTGCATTGTAATTGATCCGATCATTGCATAGTCATTTTGATTCATCTATAAGATTGCTTGTTGTTTAATTTCCTTTCCCTGGTTGCTATGATTTAGGACCACTGGCAAAAGAAGATTGCAAGAGGGTTTTCTCTGAACAAGGTTGTGATCTATGTTTGAAGCTTTTTGATAGCCCTACTTCTCTGAGCTCGCATAAATATATGTGTCGCCTATCTGCGCCTGTTTCTCTGGTAAGTTGATTAGTTGAACATCAAGCATCCTGTATGGAATAGAGAAACTTGTCATCTTCCAGTATTCTGAATCTTTTACCCTTTTTACCCATTAAAGACAATCTTAGCTGCAACAGTATATAGATATGCACATACCGTATGGAATTGAGAAACTTGTCATCTTCCAGTATTCTGAATCTCTTACCCTTTAAGATACTCTTAGCTGCAACATTATATAGATATGCACATACATTACTTATATTTTAAGTCGAAGGGTTGCAGGGAACAACGATGGAGCCATGTGAAGAATTTAAATATGATATAAACTCCAGCAAGGAAAATCACATTGGAGATGGTACGGAAGCAATTGCTCTGGATTGTGAAATGGTTGCTGGTGGAAGTGATGGATCACTACCTGCGTGCAAGGGTGTGCCTGATTGATGAAGATGAGACTATCCTCTTCCACACTTACGTGCAGCCCCAAGATCCTGTCATTCATTACAGGTACTAGTGTGTGATGTTTCTCATCTTTGATTTATTTCAAGAATTTTGTGAATAGGCCTCTGATCATTCCCACATGTTGACAATGTTTCCATTCCAGATATGGAGCATCTCAGAGATGGCATGCCACTCCAAAAAGTGCAAGATAAAGTTTGCAAATTTTGTAGAATGGAAAGACCAAGATTCTTGTAGGGCATAGTTTAGAGAATGATTTGGATTGCTTGAGAATAAACTGCCCTGATTACCTGCTTAGGTATAAGAGTTTTTTTTTTTTTTTTTTTTCCCCTTCTGTAATCCTCTTTTTGAGATATGTGAATTATGAGCACAGTGTTTCTATAATTTTTGTAGATCTGATTGGATTATCATGTCATGTTATGCTTTGGTTCTCATATGCACTCTTTATTCTTCTCTTCACTCCCTTCTTATTATATAGGCCATAGTGTTCGGGCTGCTTTGTATATGGTGTCAATGTTTCTTGGACAATTGCATTTATGGCTGTACTTCTTTTCATTCAGGCCAGTCAAGATTATGGCCTTAGTCATGATGAAATTTTGCATAAAGGACCAGCTTTAATATGGCATCTATTTGACATAGATTCCTAGAAGCTTAGCTTGGAGCAAAGAAGTCTGTTCTCTGTAGCCTCTAGATGCTTGACAGTTATATATTCTATATGCAGGGATACTGCAAGCTACCATCCAGTGATGAAAACAAATCTGGTTAGCCACCCGCTCAAGTACCTGACCAGAACATATCTAGGGCAAGTTATTCTTCATCTCAGATTTTTACTTTTTTAGTGTCTGTATTATTTGCTTGTAGAAGCAGGCTCTAGTTTTAAGTGCTCCAGTGAATATTTAGTGTCAGGTTTTCATGATCCATATGAAGATTGTGTGTCTGCTATGAGACTGTACAAAAGATTCCGTGGGCTAGATCAACAGAAAGAAGGCAATGTGGAATCACTTGCTACTATGCGTGCAAAAGACATCCCCGGAAGTTTTGATTCATGGGAAACCGACAAAGTTGAGAAGATGACGCTCGATGAGCTTTATGAAATGTCGAGACCAAACTACAAGTGTTGGTGCCTGGATTCAGTGCAAGCAATGCAACCTCATCATTAGATTCTCACTTGAAGTTAATTTATTACAATCAATAACCTGCATAAAATAATCCCAGAATTCTAGAATTTATATTTGGCAACAGAAACCCAAAATATGGTAAAACTTACTCATCAAAATTTCCATACAAGTTTTTTTTTTTTTTTTTTTTAAAGAAAAAAGAAAAAAGAAGAAGAGTACAGATGAAAAACTCAAAATCAAAATCAGAAAAAGCACTGATAACAAATCCCAAAAATCTAATCACTCTTCTCACTCACATAAATCCCATGAAGAAACTTCCTAATATCCTTGTTCTTCACATGGCACTTCTGGTTTATGAGAGCAGCAGACCTCAACACCAACGCAGACCCGCCTAGACCCGTGCAGGACGCCTAGATCCGGCCAGACCACCTTCTACCGTCTACCTCCTCCCAGACCGCCTAGGGGCCGCCTAGGGGCAGCCTAGCTCCGCCCAGACCGCCTAACTACGAGTTCGAGTCTCTCTCCGTTGCTACCATGTCGTCCAATTTACGTATATTTCTGATTTTGCAAATTTTTTTGTTTGTTTAAATGGAAAAACGATTATCACAGAGTTTCTTCTAAGGATTTTAAGATTTTATAGCAACGGAGTTGTTATCATAGTGGAGATTTCAATAGCTGAATGACATTTGATGGTTTTCATAGAGAGAGTTCAATCCAATCCAATCAACGCAGCAACCAAAAAGAAAGAAAAAAATCGAACCTTGAGTTGAGAGAGAGAGAGAGTGAGAGAGAGGTTCAAGACCGAGTGTTTGAAGCTTGGAAGCGCTTATAGAGAAGCGAAATGGCTGTGACTGCGAGTGCAAGCCTCGTGTACCTCTAAAATAATATATTTTACGAGTATAGCCGCGCGGCGATATCTTAAAAATATTTTAATATATTTTAATAGTATAGCCGAACGGCTATACTCTTTAAATATACAATTTTGTCATATTATTTTAGGGTTTAGGGCTAAAATACCAGTTCATCTAATTGGGCTAGAGTTATTTCATCAATTATTTTATTTTTACAGCCGATGTTGGGGAATGAGAATTTAAATTATTTCTAATACCTCACATTCTAATGATTTTCAGCTATTAGCCCATTGCGTGAGAAAAAAAAAAGAATTTTATTTATGAAAAAAAATGGCCTAGATCATTTACCCTTGTGGAATTGCATCTGGGATTTGGTCTTTTGCATCATTATAAAACTGAAATCTTTTACATCAACTGTTCTTATGACCATTTTCTCTCACTAATAACAGGATTCATCACTGAAGTATCATTATGTATTTAATAATCATTTCCAGAAAGTGAAGATAGGAGAACTACTAGTACAGAAAAGTGTACCCGCCACCTTAATTATCTTGATCTATGGCACTTGGAAAACAAGAAAAAGATGGAGACAGGCATATACACCAATATAAAAAATGCAAATAATGGCTAAAGGATTTGCTAGACGGTAGAAAGACAAAAGAAGTGGTTAGATCACGGAGGGCCAGTCTAATAACGTTTTTAGAGAATGTTTTCAAAGAATGAAAACGAGAAAATAAATTTGTATTTTCACGGTTCGAAATACGTTTGGTAGATCAATTGATAAACATATTCAGAAAATAAAATTGGTGAAAACATGTCTGGTAACATAAACAATGAAAATGTATAATTTAACAAATAAAATAAACTCTAATATTGTTTAAAGACTGAAATTATCTTGAAAAAAATAAAAATATTTTTGAACAAATACAAAACAAAATAATAATAATAATAATTTCTCGAAAGCAGTCTTTTAGCCGACACCCTCCCTTCCTTTCCTCTCTCTCTCTCTCTCTCTCTCTCTCCTTGGCAGTTTGTTGAGTAGGTGGTGGTACTTCGATTTGTATAGGTGGTATTGATGGTTATGGTCGATTGGGTTCGACTAGGTGGTGGTGCGATTAGTAGGTGGCTGGTCTGTTGTGGTCATTGTGGTTCGATTGGCCTATAGTGGCTTTTGGGTGGTGTTTGACTGGTTATGATGGTGGCTTCTGCACTGTTTTTTTCCCAGTGAATCCATATTCTCTAAAAATGAAAACATCCTTTAGATGTATTCTGCATTTTTAGTGAATTATAACTAAAAGGTTGAAAATGATTTCAGAAATCTCAGTGTTTTCTGAGAATGAAAACAGAAAATGGCCTCTGAAAACACCACCGAACGAGCCCTTTGGAAACAGACATACTCTCAAGTGACCGAGAGAGAAGTAGAGCAATGTGGATGGATTCTATTCTTTAAGTCTTATTTAGTTTTAATTTATTAAGACTTAAAGAAGAATTGAACTTGTAGATCATATATTAATGGTATTAAAATGTGATTGTTAAATAATATGTTTAATATAATTTTGATAATGTTTATCAAAATATCTTAATTATAAAAAATGAAGGAAAAAAAATTTATTTTCAAGAATTCAACCAAACAAGTTTTCAAAATTTAAAGGTTCAAAAACACTTTTCAAGTTATATAACAAACAATTTTTAAATCTTAAAAAATGGATTTAAGAACTCCAGTTTTTAAGAATCACCATTTTTGAGTTCCCTCTTGTTTTTAAGAAAAATCATCGTTTTTGAGTTCCTACTGGATAGGATACCAAACAGGGCTTTAACATTTCATCAGAAAAATAATAGACACTGTAACAAAATACAGGGAGCAAAGAAAAGAGAGCAGCCATGGATTTCTCTCTCGTATCAGAGGCCTTGAACTCCAAATCCTATGAAAAGGTCGCCGATATCTGTGACGAACACATGCTTCAGGTTTGATTTGGGTTTCAATCCATAAAGAAAAAGTTCAAAATTTTCAGTTTGGTTCTCATTCGCTGCTCTCTCTCCCTCTCTCTCTGATCGTACAGGTCGCAGCCGAGGGCGTTGCTTTTCAGGACGACTGGCCCTACGCCATTCATCTTCTCGGTCACATTTACGCTGGTGATATGTATGTTTTTTTTTGTTTCAATTTTCTTTATTTTTACATTTTGGATTTACTCTTTTTTAATTATTCTTGCTCCCAAACCCTATACCTCTATTTTAGCTTAATCTGCAATATATATATATATATATATTTCTGATAATGGTTTGAAGAGTAAAATATTGCCTTGCCATTACGGGTTTTGATTGCATGTTGTATTGCAATTTTGCATTTTATTGTTAATGTTGTTTGGCTATTTGGGGTATCCTGTGTTAAACTTAAATCTGATTTTGTTATTTTTGTTCTACATTTATTTAGAATTTGATCTGTCGGGTGGTGAATATGCAGTAATAGCATGCGGTTTCTTTGGAAATCAATGCCTGCCACAGTCAAAGAGGGTAATCCAGAAGTCATTGCTGCTTGGAAAATTGGCCAGAAATTGTGGGTGCGAGACTATGGGGGTGTGTATGAAGCTATTCGTGGATATGACTGGAGTCAGGAAGCTCAAGGTCTAGTTGCAGCCTTTTCAGGCAAGTTTTTCTAGATCACAAAACAGTATTGTCTATGTTTTCTACATGTATGATAATATGGTTTTTAGATTTATGACAAATTTATCCACTCAAGTCAAAAGAGTGATATTGTTCAACTCGCTAACATTATTTAGTTCCTTTTATCCATTATCTAACACTTCGTTAATTGAATTGTCATATGCCAAGCCTTTCTTGTCATCAGTGTTACTAGAATTAGTTAGTTGATATCATTGTTGCCTGTTCTAGTTCCTTCTGTAAGGTTCTTTCCAAAGCACAACATTGTTGATGCTTAATATAGTGCTGTCTTCCAAGACGAAGACCTTCATGCTCTCTTCAGTATTTTTAATTATGTCTTTGGGATGATGATTTAGCTGTTCTAGCCATCTGACAGTCAGGATGAGGTTTATTCCATTGTGTCTTCTTACAATTCCTTTATTGATCTTGGAGTGGGAAGCAACGATATTTACTCTTGTTTCAGTGGAGAAAGATGTCTTAAGTACTTTCCAATCTGGACACAATTGTCCAGTTCAATATATCATGTCGTGCTTATAAGTTCTATGCAGATGACTTGCATAACATAATTTACACTTGAATATTTAGCTGAATCGAAAATATAAACATCTCTATAGTTTTGTGATAATTGTTGATGAGGGGATCAACACTCAAATAACTCTGTTTCATTATTTTTCTGGTGTTTAAGGGAGCTTGTAGAGTACTAATTCTTATGTTTTATGCACTTCATGCCATAATTAATTGTCTTCTGAACTTCTTGCAGATCTTTACACAAAGAATATGTTTCAGCTCCTGCAGTCTGCCTATTCTACAATAAGCATCCAAGATACAGCTCTCTTCCTTGGAATGAGCGAGGATGATGCCACAACTTGTAAGCTTCTGTTTTCACAAATGTATATGTTCCAAATTGCTCCCGGGGTTAAGTTTATTTTCTGAAAAAATGAAAAGCAAACATCTTAATGCTTTGTCCAGTTAGTAACCCTGTTTCGTTGCTGCACATTAAGAACATACGGAATTGCCAAAAAAATCGAAAAACCAAAATCGTTTTTGTCTATGAGAAAAGATAGTAGATATATCATGGGAAATTAACCATGTAACAGTTGGAGGTATGACCTTTTTGAAGCATATTCGTCCTGAATAAGTAGATTCTCTGTAAAAAGGTTCCGCTGCTTTAGGAGGGGTAATTTTTGAGATTTACAAACATAGGAATATATATATCAAGAATGATAAACCAGTTGAAAAGTCACTAAGAAGCCTCAATGGGTGATTGGAAAAAGATTAAACGCAGTGGCAGAGTTGGCTTTGGTGTAATTTTGTTCATACCTAATCCTATTGTCTTGGTAAATGTCTATGTTATGGTGGATTTGGGTGTTCTGTCCATACTGTTGATCAAATTAAAATATAAGAAGAAAGGCGTACCTGCCTACATTTTGGAGAATTTTGGATGTAAAATCTCGGAGAAGAGCTTTAAGAACCTTGATTAACTACAGTTTTTCTTTGGTTTTTCTTATATTCCCTTTAAAAACAGTTCTTTTTGCTTTAAAGGCTGCCAAGTCTTCGATGGCACTGCTTATCATAAATAACGACTTATTTCCTCAATATAAAAGAGGATAATATTTTATGATTTTTTCCATTAATTGCATACATATGCTTTTAGGCATGTTATCATTTATGTTGCAAATTCTTGAGATTTGGTTGTCATATGCAGTTGTACAACAGCAAGGTTGGGCTGTGGACCCTGCTTCTCAAATGCTTACTGTGAAGAAGCAGCCCATTGTTACAGAGCAGAAACTGGATGCCAGAAAATTGCAGAACTTGACAGAATATGTATTCCATCTAGAGCATTGAAGGAGCTTTCAAGAACCTGAAGCTGTGAATTGTCTTTTTAATCAGCTGCAACTTAGATCGTGGTTTAGAAGAGTAAACTGGATCTCAGATTTTGTATTTACGCAAGACACTTCGGTTCCAAAAAAGTAAATTGCACAAACAAGTTGAGAACATCGTCATGTTATCTTTGTGTAGCCAAACCCTGATTGTATGCATCCCTTACAAGTTCAAGTCTTATTGTAGTCTAGAGGGGAGGAAACCTGTTTTAGCAAGTAAAGATATGTTCTTCTAATTGCCTTGTTTTCGTGTAGTATGCTTTCACCTGCCCTCAAATTTACTACTTTTTATACCTGTTATCTTTGATTTTGCACGACGGAGACTGAGTTCACCGATTACTCGGATACCTGGGATTGGTACCGAATGGCTAACTTGCACGGTGTTATGCCGTAAAAGAGGTTGGAATTCTTTGAGGAGGAAATTGCGATTCGAGCATTACCATTGTTATGTAAAATTTAACAAAAGCCAAATTCACAGCTTGGTAATAAAATGGATTGGTTCATCCTTTACGCTATTGTATTGCCTTTCGATTCAACACGCCTGCCTGCTTGCTTGGGGAGATTTACAATTCTTTCTAACACGGTTTGATATGAGTCTGCCACATGGCATGTTTTAACTGGACAAAATATCACTCAGGATGCCACGGGGCATGTTTTAACTGGATGACATATAACTACAATGCCCCGGAGCTTTAACTTAACAGCTGAGGTTAATTACAATAATAATTAATTAGTCTAACAACAACAGGAAGTTAAATTGATCAAATGCTCCTCTTCCTCTTTCTCTTATTTTCCTTTGCTGCAACAATAACAAGATTAACAGGCTCTGTCAACTTGTACAGTTCCGAAATTGACCGAAACCCTTTCTTCCTCGGTCCGAAACTCACTTCGTTTTCGTCTTCGTCTTCAACGAATAATGTAGGAGGAGCTGCTCTGCTTTTGACATCGCTTTCTTCTTCAGTGCTGCCGCCATTGCCGGACGATGATCCGCTGAGTTGTACGAGAAGCTCTATTGCGTTCACTTCCAACTCTGAGAAGAAATTAATTGAATTTGGGATCATCAATGGCTTCTCTCTGCTCTTGCTGCGGCAGCTTGGGCTTGCTCCTGCTGCTGCTGTTGCCATTTTTAACAATCAATACCAAATATTAATATTTGTTTTTATAATTTGTCTTCTTAATAATAATAATAATAATAAATTAGTTGATAATCAACGATCGATGAGCGATGAGAAAGAAGTTGCAGGTGCCGTTTGCTTTATATAGACGCACACACGCAGAGGCAGAGTCGGTTCGCGTTTATTTGTACCGTTTGAATTAGGATTTCCTACTTGCACAAGGAAAAATGTGAAATGACCATGTTGGCCCTGGGCTATTTCTGTCCATAACACTTATTGGAGGGATCATAATTTGGCCCGTGGCCCGTGGCCCGTAGGCCAAAGTTGGGTAGTCCAAGGTTTGATGGGCCAAAGTCCGGCCCGATCCGATGGTTAGGTCCGCTCGACTCTGTCCGTTTTAAGGTTGGGTAGAACTTGGGCTTCGAATTTGACAACCCGACCCGGCCTGCCCATTGCCTTATATTGCCTTATTTTCATTCCAAATATTTAAGTAAATGTCTCGTCTTTTTACTTTAATTTATTTTTATATTCCATTTACTTAAGTTTACAATGTAAATACGGAAGTACCCCCATTTGGATGCAATTAAAAAATACTAGAAAATCAAATTCCAAACAAATCAAAATATGAAAATTCAGTTTTAGTATATGATACAATTTATGGCAATATTGATACCTCAATAAATCAATGTATACTTTATATTAAAATCTCATAACATCGTGTTTAATTATTCAAGATGTAAGAAATATACACGTAAAAAAAATAATTGAAAACATTAGTATTTTAAAAGTTCATTTTTCATACTTAGTTAAAGTTTGAAACTTTTGAACTTCAGCCCGAACGGCACAAAAAATAAAAGAATTCATGAGACCCAGCCCAAACCCAAACATTTTGGGTCGGCCCTATGACGATCCCTATATCGGACCAATAATGCCTTGTTCAATCAAAGGTGGTGGTTTGTCTCAAGGACAAGTTCGTCGGTTAAGAGACAATAAAATCTTGTTGGGGTATTGTTGGGTCAATTCTTACTAGCTGATGCGGGACAACAAAATGTTTCTGTTTTTTGGGAGATAGACAACATAATGGGGAAATTTTGGAAAGTACCAGGTTTAATGTTAAAAGAGTTTTTGTCCAATTTTTCTGATTTTTTACAACTTGAGGGGACTTCAAACAATTTTTATTTTATTTTTAGGGCTTCAAGCAATCAAAAGCCCTCGAGAAAGTTCAAGGAAGAATGTCTTGAGTAACTAAGTTTCTAAATCTTGAAAAACGTTGGTTTAAAGTCCTGAAGAGAACTTTCCCAACATATAAGAGAAACAAGAGAGAACTTTTTCTTTTTAGTCGTTGACTTGCCGAGAAACAAGAGAGAATCAAAAAAGGAAGACGACCGTGAAGGAGGAGGAATGAGGAGTGTTGAAGAAGTTATAGTGTAGCCATATGTAGCAACGAAGAGCGACTCTACATAACATGTGTAAAGGGAAAAGTGTTATCTAAAATATTTATCAATTTAAAATGAATATCACTTATCGCTCGAATCCGAAGACGGGAATAACAATACAATCTCTCGTCTATTGCCAATCATCAATTTTTAAAATTCGATGATCTCCGCATCCTTCCTTGATTTTCCCTTGAAATCTCCTCGTTAGAATTCGATACCTGATAGGATTTTTACGATTCCAAATAGAATTCAAATCTATTCGCACACAACGGCCCGGAGCTTAATGAAAATATAACACTTTTTTTTTTTTTGGGTAGTTCATTGGAATCGAGGCGACCTCTATTGGGGCATTTTCAGTAATTATTGTTTTTAAAAAAAGGTTTAATTGCTCCCCAAGAAAGGAAGTTGTCTGCTGAAATAGTGACCGTTGAGAGATGTATGATATAAATATAATAAATAGATATCATTCGGTTAATCAAATAATTAGTCTAATTACAAAAAACAAAAACCAGTTGGAAGTTGAATTAATTTGACATCATCTTCCTCCTCTTCCTTTTATGTTTCCTACGCAACAATAACAAGATTAAGAGGCTCTGTCAACTTGTTTGTACAGATCCGAAATTGACCGAAATTTTTTCTTCCTCTGTCCGAAACTCAATACATCTTCCTCTTCGCCTCCATCTTCAGATAATGTTTCGTATTTGAAGGACGACGACGAAGGCCGAGGCCGAGGAGGAGGAGGTGCTCTGCTTTTGCCATCGGTTTCTTCTTCAGTGCTGCCGCCGTTGTAGCACGATGATCCGCTGAGTTGCACGAGAAGCTCTATTGCATTTACTTCCAACTCTGAGAAGAAATTAATTGAATTCGAGATCATCAACGGCTTCTCTCTGCTCTTGCTGCTGCAGCTTACTCCTCCTACTTCTCTTGTTTTTGATTTCGCCATGTTTAACAATCAATGAAAAATATTTGTGTTTTTATAATTTGTTATGTTGTTCGTGATAATAACTTAGTTGATAATCAACGAGCGACGAGCGATGAGAAGAAGTTGCAGCAGGTGCCCTTTGTTTTATAGAGACAGAGAGAGACACAGTCGGTTTGAATTTGTTTTCCTGCTTGGATTAGGATTTAGTTCTTTCCTATAATATAAGTGCTTACCGGACTAATGCCTTGTCTGTCAAGTTTTGGAAAGTAGCCAAATTGTGAGCAAGCTTAAAGACCTTCAGCCCAATTTTTTTGACTTTAGAATTTTAACCACTCGAGGGTTGGAAAATTTGGATCCGGATCATCTTCTTAGATTTCTCTGTTAGGATCTATTTGACTTCTTTCTTCAAGATGCCATCTCAATAAAATTTAATCTAATTATCTAAGGGATTTAAATATCAAACATCATCCTTAAGAAAAACCTAATGCTCATAATTTTGAAGAAAGAAAAAAAAAAGCCCTAATTAACCTAACGTGAAACTTAACCCCTAATCTCCCTTCCAAGGGGTTCACGTTAGGTTAAGAATGCTATTAAAAGAACCTTAAAATTAACTGAATACACCATATTAATAAAGTATTTGTAGAATTAATAATTTACCATAATATAAAATGACCAAAAAGGATATATGGAATTGTGAAACAAATATAATTTTAGTAAGTACAGTACACCTTACTCACCATATTCAACCATAATAAAACATAGAGAAGTTTTCATATTGCTTGGTGCCAACGACGAACAACGCAGCGAGCACTGACGGAGGTCCAAGGTAAGATGATATGATATCCATCGTGTTTCTACAAAATCGCTCTCATTAGTCCTCTCCTCTCTCCTCTCCAGACAGGAAAAGGTTCATTTTAAAACTCTTTTAGAAGAGTCAGACACATTTCGAATGTCAGGTTCTCCTTAGAAGAAGAGAATCCATGTATTGCATATATGCATCTTGTGTTGTCAATGTAACAACCAATCCTTTGGTGTTGCTCTTTGTATTATTTTCTTTTAGAACCTTTATTTTCTTAAGGCTTCTATTGTTTTCCAAGTTTCAAGAGCTTTCTAATTGTATGCTGTATTTTTGGTTGAATCCGTTTTGAGTTTTCAATGCGTTAACTTGGGTTGGTTTCAAAAAAGAACAAAGCAAACCAAGTAGTTTCACTTATCTCTCGAATCCAGAAACCAGATCAACAATACCATATCCGAAGCTTATTGGAAGTATAACGCGTTTTGTGCTTTTTTAGGAGAGGTATGAAATAAATAAAATAATTAGTCTAATTACAAAAACAACCGCTTGGAAGTGGAATTAATTTGACATGATCTTCCTCCTCTTCCTTTGTGTTTCCTTTCCAACAATAAAAAGATTAAGAGGCTCTGTCAACTCGTAAAGTTCCGAAATCGACCGAAATCTTATCTTCCTCGGTTCGAACCTCTCTTCATCTTCATCTTCTTCAGACACTAATGTTTCGTATTTGGAGAACGACGACGACACCTCATCATCATCATGATGAGGAGGAGCTGCTCTGCTTTTGCTTTCGCTTTCTTCTTCAGTGCTGCCGCCGTTGCAGCACGATGATCCGCTAAGTTGTACGAGAAGCTCTATTGCATTTACTTCCAACTCCGAGAAGAAATTAACTGAATATGGGATCGTCATCAATGGCTTCTCTCTGCTCATGCTGCTGCAGCTTGCTCCTCTGTTGTTGTTTTTGATTTCGCCATTTTTAAGAATCAATGACAAATGTTCGTGTTTTTATAATTTGTTATGGTGTTGGTAATAATAACTTAGTTTTTTTTTTTTGGGGTCAACGGTAATAATAACTTAGTTGATACTCAATGAGCGACGAGCAATGAGAAGAAGTTGCAGGTCCGTTTGCTTTATATAGACGCAGGCAGAGTCGGTTTCTGATATTATTTATTTATTTATGTGTTTGAATTTGTTTTCCTGCTTGGATTAGGAGTTCTTTACTTTTCATTACTTTTGACAAGGAAATATGCTGAAAGGTGGGACTCCGCTGGTCCTCAATGCGTAATGACCATTTTGACCCTCATCTATTACGGCCCATAAGGGCTTATTGGACCAATGCCTTGTTCGGTGGCCCACTTACCATCCCAACAACAAAATCTTTATATATAGAATAAGTATAATTTCTTTAATATAGGGGTAAATATAAGAATGTATAAGGACACACCTTATATGGAGGTTCTTTCATATAATAACTTTGGAAAACTAAATCTAGCAAGACAGTGAGGGAAAAACAGTACAAAAGGAAGCTTAACTCACTCAACGGTAACATATAGAGGGTCAAGAAGAGTCCTAGTAATTAAAACCAGTGCATCGGAGAGATCACGAGAACAACATATTTTGCTTGAACAGAGAACTAGAAGCACTAAAAGTGAAAGGGTATTACTGCTCAACATTCACCTGGCTAAAGAAGGTCACAACACCTCTGGCATCCCACATGATCTCACAACACATAGTAATTAAAGATCCATTTAAATCTAGCAACTCCAACTCCACAATATAAAGGATCCTGAAAAAACCAGTTCAAAAGTGCTAGAAAAAAATGTTTGCCTGTAAATATATTACGTAATTGTAAGAAAAGATCATGCGTCGAAGATTAAACTCTAAAGCGGAGCTCATTCATGCTTTTGATGAACGTTCTTCTCAAAACATAATTGAAGGAAACTTTAAACTTCTTATGGATTCTCTCGTTGAGGTTAATTCAAGCAACTACTTGGTTTGATTTTTTATGTTTGTTTTAGCAAAAACTAAATAAATAAATACACATATTAATTCTTCTGCACACTCCTGCTCGTCTTCCTCCTCCTCTTCCTTTTTGTTTCCTTTGCTACAATAAGAGGCTCGGTCGACTCGTAGAGATCCGAGATTGACCGAAATCTTTTCTTCCTCCGCCACAAACGCATTCTACCTTTTTCATCTTTATCTTCGGACGGAGGAGGAGAAGCTGCTCTGCTTTTTCCATGGCTTTCTTCAGTGCTGTTGCTGCCGTTGCTTTCTCCATTGCTTAGTTGGACGAGAAGCTCCGTTGCGTTTATTTTATGATCCAACTCTGAGAAGAAACAAATTGAATTCGGGATCTTCATCAATGGCTTCTCTCTGCTGCTGCCTGCTGCTGCTGCTCTTCTTGTTTTTAATTTCTCCATTTAATTATAACAACAATCAATAACAAATATAAGTCTCTTGATAATCGACGACGAGCCACGAGAAGAGGTTGCAGGTGCCCTTTGCTTTATATAATTTATTTATTTCCTGTTTTAATTTGTTTTCCTATTTGCAGTTGGATTAGGATATGGTACTTACTAAGCAGGCAACAGCAAAGAAACCCTATACTTGCTGCACAAACAAGACAAAGAAACCCTACTTACTTTCCAACGAAAACAAAAAGAGAAGAAAAGAGAAAAGGAAACCATGCTGGTCCTCAATCCGAAATTCCTATTTTAACTCTCACCTATTTGGGCCCATAAGAGCTTATTGGACCAATGCCTTTGTCAATGGCGGTTGTTCCGAGGGCCAAGTCCATGCATACTTGAAAGTATTTTTAGGGCTTATGTTAAGTCAATTTGACAACAAAAATGCTTCTTTTAAATGTTGGAAAATGTTGGATAAGGTGTGGCAACCGGGTCTAACTTAGTGAATAAAGAGTCAAGAATTTTGACTTGCAAATTAAATGTTTTAGATTTGAATCCTCACCTGAATCCTCACGGCATCATAGTTGTCTCTATGTGTGTCTCAATTTCCCCTACCTATTGCTTGTATTTACTAAAAAGGATTCTGAAGGTGTGGGTCTAACTTTTTAGATTATGCTATGGTCGATTTGGGTCATTTTGATTGTTCATTTCATATTTGGAACTATCCATTTTTGGTGCATTGTGCTTTCTGCTTTTAACTTTGATGAGTTTAAAGGGGGATTCATGGGCTTAATCAAGGTTTGTCTCTCTCATGCCATCCATGGAGAGGAGTCTAAATTGCTCATTCATAAATTTGTATTACGAATTTGTACTGTCATTTGGAATAGTTGACTAGTTCTCAATTTCACCATGTGATTGGTGAAGCTGGGACAAATTTGCGTCATGTTGAACATTCCTCATGAATATGGAGTTACTTGTTTTTAATATTTATATTCTCGATGTACAACCTCGATTTTTTAAGTTGAGAATATAGGTGTTTGGAAGTTCTTTAATACACAGCACTTCTTCTCATTAGCGCTTTTAGAAAAAAAAATGTTTTATTAGAAGCGTATTTTTAATTAATGTATGTACTTCTAGAAAGGACATTTGGAAGTGCAATATGCTTCTAGTATGTTGCATACTGCACAATATTGCCAGGTCTAATTTTGATTATATCAAGGTGTAGCCATCCCATGCAAGAGACAAACAATTTATGAAACCGCGACAACGACCACGACCAAGAAGAGATTAGCCAAACCCTAGAGTCAAATATTATTTGTATAAACCGAACAATTAAAAAGAAAAAAGAAAAGAAAAAGTCAAGAAGAAGAATAAAAGCAAAGGAAACAATAGGAGGGAAGAGAGGATTATATAGCCAAATGGGGCGTGAAAATGCATTATAGAAAGAAAGCGGCAGTTTTTACACTTTACACGCAGTTAGCAGCTTTGCCCTCTCCAAGTTTCCACCAGGTGAAGAAACCAAAACCAACATCATCATCTAAAACTTGTGCAAAATCTTGGAACCCAAAATTTATAAACTTTTCCTTCCCTCTTTGCTACAACTCTACAACTCCATTCACTTGGGGGGCTTTTGTTTACCCCTCTTTTTTTTAAAAAAACCTTTTTATCTTTTCATTTCTCTCCCAATTTGAAGAGTGAAAATTACAAGAAGAAAGAAAAAAACTGTAAAACTTGGGAGAGTGGGAATTTGTTACTGTTAAGTGAAGTGAGAGGGAGGGCTAGACGCTCAATCCATCAAATCCACACTGCTTGTAAGTAAGAGACTGCTTCCTTGGACTTATAACAATTGCACAATCCACGGACACCTGCACATCAACTCATAACTTTTAGATCCACCGAAAATTAAATTAGCCCCAAAAACAAAACACAAGAAAAAAGAAAAAGAAAAGGACAAGAAAAAAACAAGCACAAAGAAAAAGGCTGTCTGCACAAGCAAATAATGCCACCATTGTGTCTGGACCATCATGCACCACCAAATTACATGTAATGGAACCCAGCTTAAAAACATCCTTACCTTAAACATTCATGTTGTTTAGTTAAATATAAACCTTCTTTCCCTATACACTTATTCTATTTTATTATTTACACTATAGTCCGTCACACAAAGTCACACCGTGTGTTCTTGACCGTGCTAATTTCACCATAACACCAATGCTTAATCACAAACATAGGATCAACGTAAACTCACAATGCACAATGAACGCTTGATATCGCGTTAAACTCACAATGCACAATGAATGCTTCATATCCCCAAACATGACTTCGACATCATTTGATTGAAATTTCACCAAACATGACTTTATACTAAATATAAAAAACCTAAATATCAACTCAGATTGGAGAAGCAGCATGTTAAGATTTCTTCTTGCTTAAGTTTGCTTAATGCATGCCACTGCCAAGCACAAATAGTGATGTGTAAAGGCTCAACTCTACCTCAGGCTCAGACCCAAAAGAGACAAGGCTGGATCCTATCTGACCTGACCTGTCACGCAGCTAAAATTTCAAATGAAATTAAAGAGCCTAAAGACCACCCCACCGAACGAAAACCCCAGAAAGTTTAAAGATAATTCTAGATATCTAGATCAGCTTCCAATTGTCCTATTGTCCATCCATTGTTATCCACACCGTTGAAAATGAGCTCACCGTGTGGGCCCACACATGAGGCTCCCACACAAGCCAAAGTCACGTGGTGGGGTCGCAAAGCTTTTTTGCTCCCCAGAAAGGCCAATTAATCTTTGCCTTTTTCTTTGGGTCTGCAAAATTAACCATTTTCTTTCCTCTTTTCTGTTCCCCGTTCGGATTTTAATTACTATTCGAAATTTCCAATGTTCACACAGAGTCAAAAGACAGAGTAATAAAGTAAATGTAAAACAATTATGTAAAAATTCCTGCAAGCATATTTATATGTTCTGAAATTTTGTCCCTAGTCAATTATGCACATATGCTGATAACAATAAACAATGTCATACAGAAATTAAATATACAAGTCACTGAAATAAATACCCAAACATGGAACATGAAATACCCAAAAAACATACACAAATGTCATGGAAAATGAAGGGTAAGAAAAAATTACTTTTGAAGCACAAAGATGACCATAAAAATGCAAAACAAAATGCTCAAAGCAAGGCAACAGAACAACAAAGGGTTCCATGGTGTAGTGGTTAGCACTCTGGACTTTGAATCCAGCGACCTGGGTTCGACTCCCGGTGGGACCTTTTTTTTTTTTTAACTACAATATTATTCCTTTTTTACTCTTTAAACATCTCTTTCCTCCCCATATAAAAATCACAAATAAAATTCCCATAAAAAAATCGGAAATTAAATAAAAAGAAACCCACCAGAAAACAATGAAAACAAAAAAATATAAAAAGGACACCGACCCAAATATCCAGGAACATGCTTCACTCAAACTTAAACCAAATGGCACGCCTTAACCACGCCTTAAAGTCTTAATCACATGGACACATTGCCAATTCTCACAAAATTTATACTAATTACTTATAATAATGTAGGCAATGATATCCCCGGTATAGGTAAGTTTTTCTCGTGTTGATCCAAAGATGCATGTGACCATTCATAACTCTCAAACAAAACTTATGGTCAAATAAATCTACAAGAAGAAAAGGCTCATGGCATCATGTAGCTCTCATATAATTGGTGCGTCCCAAAAAACGGTGCTTAAAAAGAACGCAATTACCACGGCCGTTATTATAAAAGCCAAGCTTTCTTCCATGCCCATTCCCCTCTCTAGCCCCCTTTTCAATATGCTTTTCCAAAAAAAACCACATCATACAGTTACTATATTTTGCAGAAGAAGAAAGAAGAAAAAACAGAAATTCTGGAAACTTCACGCAAAAACACAGAAACCCATCTAAGAAAATTACCAAAACTACAAAGCCAACAAAAATGTAAGTGATGATTTGGAACAAAAATAACAAAGCAGGTAGGAAGGAAACAGTTAAAAATACAGACAAGTGAAAGGGTATTGATGCAAAAACGGAAAGAATATCCGCTTCACGAACAATATCAAATTGCATTTGCACGTTAGCCAAAACAAAAATTTAATAAAACCAACCAAATTTAGGGGCAAAAAAGGAAAAATAAAAAGCAGAGTGAATGGGACAGGAGATAGTGGTGGGCTTCTCAGTGATTTTTTTACTTACAGAGAGAGGAGTAAAAAACCCAAAGCCCCATATTTTCTTTCCAGCCAAACAGAATTTAAAGCGAAAATTGGGGCATTATGTATTAATCTAAGCACCATAATTAGAAATTTCAGAGACGACAGATGGTGAGAGAGGGAGAGGCTGACCTGAACGCCAGGGGAATCGAAGTTCAAGACGCGGATCTTGGCGCCAACGTCACCCAAGACCCTGAGCTCGACGCGGTCGTTGAGCGAAGCGTCTCGGATCAAATCGGCGGCGTCGGCCTGAAGCAAATTGACTCGATCGACGGAGATGGTGGCGACGACTTGCCGTACAGTGTGCGCGTCCTGGAAGAACCCGGGCACGGAGGCCTTGCCCAATGGGATCCCGCGGTACATGACGGTGAACCTGGACTCGCCGTACCTGATCCCGACCTTGTTAGGGTTCACGGCGGAGAAGAGCATGCGGATGCTGAGGGAGAGGGAGGCGGAGGTAGGGTTTTGGTTGGGGTCGGCGGTTGCGGCGGCGGCGGGGGTGGGATTGGGTGAGTTGATGCCCATGTATTGGACACCGACTTGCTGGAGATCGAACTGCGGCTTCTTGGGCTTGACGGCGAGGATAATGACGAGTACGACGGCGAGGACCAGGAGGGCGAGGAATGAGAAGAGTAGGAAGAGGCAGCAACAGCAGCCTTTGAAGGAGGCTGAGGAGGAGGAGGAAGATGACGTCGTTGGGTAGTAGGGGTGGTGGTTGCTGTTATGGGGGTTTGACGACGACGGTGGTGGTCGTGGAGGTGGGCCCCGTGGTCTGTGCTCGCCGTTTGCGGTTCCATTGGGGGTCGGGTTCGGGTTGGCTCTTGATGTCATTTTGTTTGGTGGGTTTTTGGAGGGTTTTTTGCTTACTCGGTCACTCACTCACTCTCCCCTCCTCCCACTCTCTGTGTGGCCTCTGTTCTTCTTCTTGTACAGTGTTTGCTTGCTTGATATTGAAGAGAGAGAGGAGAGAGGAGAGAGAAGAGAGAAGAGGGGCGCTTTTGGTGACTTTGCTTGAGAGAGAAATAAAAAGGCGCACATAATTTACTTTGATGATGGGGATTACTGTTGCAGGAGGTACTATACTTTTTGTTTTTTATTTTATTCTATTTATTTATTTTTGCATTGTTTGTCCAAAAAAATATTTGCAAAGAAAATCCTTTCCAGATTTAACTCTAAAAAAGAATGAATATATTAAATAAAAAAGAATTTACAATTCAGATATGTCTACAGTTAAAAACCCGTGTTTTTATAATTAATATAAAATTTCAAAATTTTAATTTCTGTTTTTACCCCATGTAGTCCTGCACTAATGATAAGAAGAAGACTGAATTATAATTTTGGTAGTCAATGATTAAGTATGCATGTAACACCCAAGTACTTCATTAAATAAATATTGTGGCTTAGTTGTTTCTCAGCTCACATTTAAGGACATTAAACTTCTGGAGTGTACGAGTTCTATAATTAGTCAAAATTTGGGGAGATGTTTACAATATGTTTAGGGCTCTTATGCAATTTGAAAAAGTATTTAACGATCAAATTGCAATATTAGACTTTAGTTACAGCAACTTGAGCAGAAAAAATCTCTTGTAGCGGGGATAGCAATAATGCAATTACATTTCAAAAAGTTATCCCGCGTGCTATTGCGCTATTAATTAAGGATAACAAAAGGTGTTATACTTGTTGTATTAAAGTCTCTCTCCAACTTGACACCTCCTGCTTGAGTAGATTAGCACTTGATAAGTCGACACATCATGCTTTTGTAGACTAAATTAACACCTCATGCTGGAGTGAATTGCTTATCTCAACCTTCATAAATCAATTTGGATTTGATGTTTTATTATTCGCGTGCCACCTCAGTGTCTGAATAAGAACAAGATGAGTCGTGCAACCTCCAAGTCATGCTTCTCTCAGCAAACTATATAACATGGAGAAACCATAACTTTTAAGCTTATTTTGAGAAAGAAAAACACAAGGAAAGTAGCTCTAAGCTTACTAAGAACGCACTTGGATTGCTTCTTATTGTATCGAAGAATTCAGATGTATTTCCCTTCATTTCATTGTTAAAGGAATTTAGAATTGAATATCGAATAACAGTCAAAATTGTGGTTAATTTGCAACCACCATGGCAGTAAAGCATCATTAGAAACTCTGGTGAGGATTATAAAAGCTATTGTGTTGTTGTTACATGACTATTAATGGTAATTGTTCTTCTACACTTCATTTCAAATATTGTACAGTTGTGATCCTCGCTCTCACCTCTGACCATAAATAGTTGTTTGCTAAGCCTTGTAGCTCACCCCTTGCCATTTCATTTCATATTAGATCGGACTAGAAGTTGACTCACTTTTGACGTTTTGGTTGTGCTACAGAAAATATGGCTGCCATTAGAAGACCTAAAATGTGGTACTTTAGGAAAGATTATGTGCAATCCAACTTCTGTAACCAAGGAACTATTATAGTTTTAACTTTTGGTGTACATTAGAAGTAATGGAAAAGGAAGCCCACCCAACCCTCCTCCCGGTTCAGCCTCCCATCTCTTTTTGCACTGTCCAAAATGCCACCATTGTGGTGGTGGGGTGGCAAACTGTAGCATGAAAAAAGTTTGTTTCTTTACAAATTAGAGATAAAACGATTGTATAGATTAGTATGGAGAGCAAGTTTTTGAGTTCAAATAGAATGTTGAAAGAAGAAGAAAAAAATAATTTTGTCAGATGTATAAACATTATACAAATTGAGCTTTAAATTGTGGCAAAATTCCGTGTGCACTTCATTCCCATGCAAAATATGCACTAACAAAAACAATAATCCATCCCCAGTCGCAAGCAACAACTATACTAAAATCTATAAGACCAAATTTTTCCCTTCCGAAATACACACGCATGTGAAAGGGAAGAATGGAATATAAGTTAACTCTAAAGCACAATACATAAAGACACACCAATAGAGAAACTGCCTGACAGGAGGCAAGTAAATGAACTACAGAAATAAACTATTCCTAGGAGACTCGACTTACAAAAAGAGGTTCGATGGTTGGTCTACTCAACAGCATCCGCATTTGGACTGGTTTTACCTGCTTCTGGTTTAACTATTTCATCAATCCTCCGGCTGTTATCATCAACATCTAGCACATCATCAATCATGTAGTCCTCTGCTACATTGATATCTTCCACATCATCCTCATCTTCATCGTTGTTGCTTCCATCAGGGATCTTTCTTTTCTTGGGGCCATGCTCAAGCCTATGTGTGTCCAATTCTTTGTCCATAGTTTCCTGTAAGTTCATCACATCATTGTTTGCTTTCCTTGGTTTCCTTGCATTTTGCCACCTCTCCAACTCCTTTTCAGCATTGGCAATACACTGCTCCCCAATCTGCTTCTGATACTCAGTCAGTTCCTCTCTTCGTGCAGCTTTCCATTCCAGAAACTCCTGATATGAAGTTTTGAATGAGAATAATCAAGTGAAAACTCTAAGCAAAACCATTTGTGCAGCTTTCCATTCTAGAAAGTCACTATATATATAGAAAAAATTTCTGGCCAGAAATTTCCATTGTTATCTTATTAGACTGTAAATCAGGATCGCACTAGGACCACCCTTCATGAACTTCTCATAACTCAAGCACAAAATTGAATTCACTTGCCCTAGCTGCCGAATTCTTACATTTAAGGGCGGATATTAAAATTTTGAGCCACAGTGGCACAATTTCATTTTGCGTAAGAATCAGAAAAGAAGTTGGTCTCTATTAATAAGCCAGTTCCTGAAAATTGTAAAAAACGACCTGACATTATCTATGTCACAAGAAACTCACCTTTTCTTTTCGCTGCTCAGCTAACGTAGGATCCTCATCCAATGGTTTCTTGGGCAGATAATATATTGGAGGCTCTGCCTTTGTCCTGAAAAAGAACATACCAATCAAAATTGAGTAAGAAATTATTATAGAGGAAAGTTCTAATTAATTCTACCTAACAACCCACAATAATGGCAGGAAACACCACCCATCAGGTTGCTTCAACACGACTATTCACATGAATAGAAACTTATCTTTGTCCCAATAAAATGTGAATATGGACACTTTTTGGACCAAAATTAAAAATAACCTGCAAAAGAAAAATAAAATAGTGAGAGAATTACATTAGAATTTATATTCTTCTTTTTTATAAGAACATGAAACTCTCAATTGTCAAAGATGGTAAGCAAAGATATGACACATCAAGGAAAACAGCAGTAATGTAAATTGATATTGGAAACCTTTTTACCTTATAAAATTGCAAAGTTTTTTATTATGCTCACTCCACTGAAGAAAAAGCAGTTCCAATCTCTTTTCTTCCGTCTTGGCATTAACACGTGCCCGCAGAGTCTAGCCAAAAATAAACACAGGCATTAGAGAACAAGGTTCGTTCTTCAAACAGACGTTCATTTTCAGTTTGACTAGTAGAGATCAAAGTATCAGAAGTTGTAAACGAACCAGATCTCTCCTCCGCTTTTCCGCAATTTGTTCACGCTCTTGTTGCCTAAGTCTTTCACTCTCTTCACGAGCCCTTTGCTCAGCCTGCATAAAGTAAGACAAGTATTACAAGTTTCATCATTAAACTGAAAATACTTGCTAAATAAAAGGAAAGAGGAAAATGAAGAAAAATAGCTTGAAACGAAACACACCAACGACAGGTCTAGATATACAAGCACATCTATATAAAATGGATAATGTACCATAAAATCCATATAATATGCAATTAAACTATAGCAAATTTTCATTTTAAAGTCAGCTATTCACAAAAGAAAGAGAAAAACAAAACTATAGGTTAAGTTCCAAGGAGATCAGAAAATCAGGTGTGTCCTGTACATTCAAGACTGTTTTGAAACTCCAATAAGGATCAAAAGAAATGATCCCTGTGAGCTGACAGGGTGCATAAAATGGAATGCCTAAGTACCCCAACTGGGACCACAATAGTTCTTTTTTTTTCATTCGGATAAGAAACAAAATAAGTTTACAGAGAAAGAAGAAATACCAAAAAAAAGAAAGGACAGGAACAGAATCCCACGCCAGCAATTTCTAAACACCCAGCTAACCCTACAACCCTTGCTAGGCCAGAAAGTACACACTATTTCTGATTTCCAAATATCCATTTCATGTTTATCAAATTCCCACGTGTACAATCACCTTTCTTTAACTACATTCAGACAGGTTTATCGACTTGGTAACTCCCCAAAAATCCTAGAGACAAGAATCAAGCTAGATACATACGGCCTTCATAAATTGCTACTCACAAGTGTACACATTGTTTAAGTCTTAAGAGTGGGCAGGAGTGTATGTGCACATTCAGACTTGCATAGCATAATAGATATCCAGACAAGAGAAACCTGAATACATAATAACAAAAATGCACAATAGCTCATAGTCCTTTTAAGAAAAAAAAAAAATTGAAACAATGGAGGTTAACACTTTTCTTTTTTCATATTGCCCCATAGCTCTCACAGCTTTAGTTGAGCATCTTTCTCTCCAAGGCCTTGTCTTCAACACACACAAGAGATTAAAAAATATATATATAGGGAGAGAAAGGCTTTCCCACCATAATCTTGGCCACCATTACTAATTTGCGAAAATAAAAAGGGGGGGGTCAATAGTTTGTAAGTGTTAAATGAGTGTGGGGTACTCGCAGGTGAATGGAATGTCAAACTAAAACACCCAACATGCCAATATTCGTAAAGAAAAGTTATTTTTACGGATCATAAATATATAATTACAACAAACCATTTTCATACTCACAATTTGAAAACAATTTGATGTTTTCAAACCAAAACACAGTCAAATAGAACAAATTATAATAGAAATTAATTATATACTCACTCTTTGTAATGAATTTGATCTCCGCATGAACGCCTCTGTTCCTGAAAGTTGCATGTCCTCTTTCCTGAATTTCTGCAACAGTTTCACATGCAGGGAGAATATATAAGTATATGCAATTTCAATAAAAGCCAAACAAATTTGACTTTTGATAACTGGTTATGGAAAAAAGAATTCAGTCAGAAAAATGATGGTTTTTAAATAACAGACAAATTGGTGGCTTCCTCACTTCCTCTGTTCAATATATGGTGACTGTAAAGTGTTGAAGAACATCCCTTATGCGTACCGTGAAGTCTTAAGGAAGACCTAAACATGTGAACGCTTAAATGCGTAAATGGTGTACATTATTTCATTGGACACCACATCATTGCAAACGACGCCCTGCATCTACCATATATGGAATGTCTATATAATAATAAACATATAAAAGCAGGTAATGGAAACATATGTCATCAATGAAAACTGATGGTTTGTAAACTAAAAAGACCAACTAGAGGCTTCCTCTCCAATCTTCCCTTTCTCATTCACATTGGTAGCCAAGGAGGCGTCGGGAGGGAATAAATTCACAAGTAAATTGGAAGAGGGGTAGCTAACCTAAATATTATTTAGGTATTCCACTAGGCAGTAAATTAACGTGGGGTTAAAGTTTAGACTGAAGAATCTGGTTGTGAAATATCTTGAACTGGTATATTGTCTCCATTGCCAATATGTTTATAATTCCTTTCCATTGAGTTGGAATTTTGATCTCTGTGGAAATATGAATGGTTTGTTAGAAAGTGTAACTTTAAATTCATATAGACCGCATAGTTGGAATTATGAGTTCTTAGGTTTATTTTTGTGCAAGTCTTCTCTTAGAAGGTTCATTGAAGAGCCATTTCTTTCCTTTTTCAGTCCCTCTTCTATCACTTGAAAGGCTAAAGTACCTGCAACGGCATGAACTCTTGCAGGAATTATAGCTCATGAGAGCAATACCTTTTTTTTTATAAATCTATTTAAAGGATGAGACATAGAAGGATCTTTAAAAAGTATGGTCTGGAATGGATGTTTTGCATACCAAAGTTTGATTACCTCTTTATGGGCTTTGGTTTCTCCTGTATTTTACCTCTTTAGGGGATTGGAGGGTTGATGTCACTCAAGGTTAGCTTAGATATGTTTTTTTTTTTTTTTTTTCGGTACTCAGCTGGACATGGGTTAGATTCAATACCTCTTTATGGGATTGGAGGGCTGATGTCACTAAATATATTGTATAGCTTAGATATGATTTAATGTAATTGTTTTGTTTTCTTACCTGGACATGGGTTAGATTTGACAGAACTAAACCTATGGGACTTAAGGAATGAACAAGAGGAATAAAATAACAACTAAATGAAAACAGAGAGAGAGACTAATTGTTTTATGCGTCAAATAGACTCCCAACTATACGGAAACGATAGACAATATTGGTAAGAACCTAATAACAATTTTTAAGAACAAAAAGCCTAAATGAAGATGTTCTTACTTATAAACCATATTAAAAGTTTGCACTGTAACTAAACAAATTAGTTCAAACACTGGGTGCTGATCAAAACCAATAAAACTAACGCACACATACCTCTAGAGTCCCCAAAAGTTGTCCTAGCATTCTTTTGTTCCTGTTAACCAAGCTGGGATCCTGCTCTTTCGGCAATACTCTTGGAACATGATCTGGTGCTGGAATTTCAAAATCCTAACCAAAAAAATAAAACAATGAAAGTAAACAAAGATTTATGGTCCCAGAGAAACACTAATCAGGGAGATGAAAAAGACTTGAAAGTTACCTTCTTTGCTGCTCCGTGATTTCCATCCCTCTTTGACCAGCCACTTTGTTGGGAATTGGACAACTTCCTATCACTCTGATCAGCTTTAGCTTCCTCATTTGTATCATTCTTCTTCCCATCCTTGGCCTCTTCAGCAATTTCAGTGATTTCTCCATCCTCCACCTTATTTCCAAATCAGGATTTTTAAAGAATGTTAGGAAGACGAACGAACAAACCCTTTATTTCATACAACCATGATTTTTTCTAATTTCCCAAAATTCTAACAGAGAGTAAGATTAGGACTCAATGAGATTAGCTCGAGGGAATATAAACTACAACTACCAAAAGAACATAACTAGATTAACCACCATGCAAGGGGCCTTACCTTGACAACAGCTGATGAAAGCCGGCGTTTTGCAGGAGGTTGATCCTCATCAGGCCTATCTGCCTGAAAAGTCAATTTAAATAAATTAAGAGACAAAACACAAAGCCCAATTAGCAAATCAAGATTATAAATAATGATTATAAACGTTATATGAACCTAACTTTATTGAGACAAAATGCAAAATTTCCCAGTAACTAGTTCCCATGGAAACAGAGAGAGAACAAACGAAATTGAAATTGAAATTGAAATAAGCAGGTCGGTAAATTACGGGTCGAGTAAAGCCTCGCGGACGAGCACCATTGGCGGCAAAATTGCGAGGACCAGCAGCCGCCAAGCCTCCCTTGCGAAGTCCCCTAGGGTCTCGAAGCCGTTCCGTAATCTGAAGATTTTGAAACAATCACATAGCCATCAAAGTGAAAACAGTAATATATATATATGCTTACATATAGAGAGAGAATTGTAGAGAGGAGAAAAGCAGACCTCGCGCTGTTGCCGTTGGAGTTCATCGATCTCCTTACGGAGGTCCTCCTCTGTTTTCTCAACTGCGGCGCTTCCCATGAGTCGAAGAAGAAGAAGAAGAGTTTGTGTTGTGCTTACAGCAAAACCCTTGAGGCGCGTCCAGTTTTGGTTGTCCCAAATTTTGTCACTCAACTGACAATTATGTATTTCTGAAGCTGCTAAGGTTCTGTTTGGATTTTGGGTGGTTTCTGTTGTGTCCTTCCTATCCCTACCTACTATTTTTTGGGAAATTACCGCCTCTAGTAAATACAGTTACAAGAAAATTTTATTTTTTCTTTTTTTCTTTTTTTTGGGTAACAAAAAATTCTTTTTTACTTGTATACTCATCAATTTTGTTTTTGGAAATTGACTTACACAATCATTAAACACTAATCTCTCCGCACGTGCTTCCGTACCTGCGAGAGGCTTTTTTTAAAATTTATTTTAGAATTAAAAATAATAATGGATAGTTGTGTTTCATAAAAATATGATTCATTATCTGATTTTTCTTTTAATTTTAAATTTTTTTAATATGAAAAGGTGTGAATTTACCATATTATCCTCATTTAATTAATAATTTCAATTCTTAATGCTTGCATTGCATTAAACAACGACATTTTTTGGTATTTTGAATGTTTCACCATTCTCTGCCTTTTGCTTTATATATATATATATATATATATATATAGATTAACCTTAACTCACTTTTTTTTTTTTAATACAAGCGATATTGGGGGAAAGGATAATCGAATTTAGGGCTTCAGGTGCGAAGTTAAATACTTTTAACCAATTGAGCTATATCTTCCTTTTATCTTGGTGAGCTACATCTTCCCCAAAACAACACCCCTAATGTCATTTCCACTTTGAGGTGGGAGGAAGCCACTATTCTTCCTCCCCTCTCCCCTCTCTCTTCCTCCCTTCTCCTCTCTTCCCTCATTTTTACAGACAAAAAGTTTCCCTATTTGTCTTCGTTTGTTATGAGTTTACCTAGCACAGGCGCCTACATCTCAGCGTCGGATCTTCACTTGTGTTTCAGCATCGGATCTCCACCATCATCCTTTTTGCAGTTTCTTTATAAGGAAATATTTTTGCTCACCACTTTAACCCAGTTGTATCCTCACCACCTTTCTCAACACTTAACACGTGTCCATGGGTCTAACCATAGTTTGCTTTGGATTTGTGGAACCAAGGTTATGCTCATGAACACGTGTCAAGTGTTGAGAATTGTGGTAATGGTACACTTGAGTTAAAGTGATGAGCAAAAATGCTCTCTAATGTATAATATTTGCCCCATTTTGCCAATGTTATATCTAAATTTAATTGGATGATCGTGTTGTTAATAGTGAATGTTAGGGCTTCGGGAAGTTTGTGCAAGAGCTTGGCATTGCATGGCTTTTAGCTAAATATTTTTCTCACTGAACAAATTGAAATTTTGTGTAAAACTCAATAACCAAAACAGCACTTAATGAAAAAAATTCAGCATAAATCTATAAATTGTAAACGTTGGTTTATTTAGTGACCAATTTGGCTACAATTTTTTTTTAGTGACTAAATTGAAATTTATATAAAATCAAATGACCAAAAAAGTATTTAACCCTTATCTTTTAAGTACAATCCTTGAATTTACACCTCAAAATGAACTCTTTGGATATTAATGAATCGCGTTTAGAGATGTATATCAAGATTTGTTCGTTTACTTTTCTTTTTCCCCTTCTGTATATTACATATTTAATTACAATATGCATGGGAAGAATGTGATAATATTTAATTACATGAAAAACTCCATCACATATTATATAGTATTAATTTAATTACGTAGAACAAAACCAAATCTAGAAAGAAAATGGCACATATATAGTTCTTGTATATATACCCATAAATTTCTCTTTGCACGAAGGTATTTATTAAGATTACATAAAAACGAAATGATGATAGTATTTATTATTCTAAGCTGTTTTTGCGAATGGGCTTACCATTGGCTGAGAGGGACTGGTGATCAAGGGCCCAATTGTTGCTAGTAGAACTACCATTCTCTCCTCCATCCCTTGGACCAAAAGGATGATTAGCTGTATGATTCTCTTTATTAATGAGGGATGTGATAGCAGCTGCAACAGCAACCCTAAATTTGGGATCTGAAGCAATGGCAGTCACATTCTCAGCCAATGACATATTATTTTCTTCCCCTCTCCAACTTCTCTGATCTTCCACTCCAACTCCTGATGATCTGGAAATAGTGCTGTTAGCCAAAAGACGGCTGGTTATAGAATTAGGGTTTTGATAACTACTTGCAGATCTGCTTGTGCTCATCATCCAGTTACTAAGACCTGGTGGTGCTGATGAGGAGCTGCCCATGGGAATGTTTTGTGGTGTATTGTTGTGATCATAAAAGTTGTTTGTGAGGTCAAGAACAATTCCTTTGGAAGGGTCATGAGAATTGATGGTTCTAAAGTTTGAAGAGGAATGAGATGAAGGGTTCATCCTGTGATCAGGGACATTATAGTAATTAGGGAGGGATGCCTGGGTGTAATTAGAGGGTGTTCCATCTAAAAGATGATGGTTACTTGAATCTAATAACATGAATGAAGCTGCTGCAGAAGCTGTTGAAGCCATGGCTGTTGCACCCACAGGAAGTGGATGGTTATGTGTTCCTTCATATGTTGTTATGAGTATGGACATGTCCTCTAGGCATCTTTGGACCTACAGTATACCAAACAAAACATCCAAAAAGAGATTAAAACTTTTATTTGTTTATGTTATTTAAGAAAATCAACTGCTATTTATAATCTAAAGTGTATATATTATTTTGCAAAGTTGCACTCACTCGTAGAATGAGTGGAAAATGATAAATTCGGAGTGTGAATAACATTTCTTAGACAAGTATCGACAAAAAGGAATTGATATTCAATGCCAGTAATCTTACTAATTAAATACTTAATTTATATGCAAATTTACCTGTTTCCTAACTGGGCATCCAGGAGCTACTGTGCAACGATAATAAGCTCGTGGGCAAGGGTTTCCTTTTGCAATTTTCTGTCCGTATTTCCTCCATTGACACCCATCATTCATCTGAAATATATATACTTATTTATTATCTTAATCACTACAATAATTATATGCATGAAGATGAAGCTACATATACGTTGAGTATATGTGTATAGAAGAAGTAACGAATTATACTCACTGTGGCGGATTCACATCTTGCTCTAACCGAAACCCTAGCTTTTCTGTTGGGTTGGGAAGCAACGTGACTCGAAATTCCGGGCAATTCGGTTCGCTGAAGCTTGTTCTGCAGTAGTGATGATGCAAGACTTGAACGCGTCAATTCTTCCTTCTTGTTGTTCTCTTCTTTATCATCATCTTCTTCTTCTCTTCCGTGTGATTGAATATTGGTAGTTGGGCTGGTTTGTAGCCTCAGTGACAACCCTAGTTGACTCTCTTTCATCATATCTTCATGTGTTGGTGATAATGGAGATCTCTTTGGAATCGTCTTGGGTCCTTGAACAGCATCGGGATCATTACCATCAAGTGATAGAAAGGTTTGAGGATCCTAAATCAATGAAATTCAATTTTATATTAAATAATAAATAAAACAAGGCCAGGCCTGATTTATAATTCATCTCTAAAGGGGGAAAAACAAAAACAAAATTAATAACAGCATAATTAAAATGGGATTAATATACGCACCTTGCTTTGGTTGCTTTGGTGGAGAGCCGTAAATTTCATTTGGAGATCATAATAATCTTTCATGGTTTGCTCCACGACCTTCCTTAAAACTTTGTTTTCTTCTTTCATGCGGCTCATCTCCATTTGTAAAACGCATAGCTAGTTATACATTAATTATATACATAATAGTAGTTAGTTAATTTCGCCAATTATAAAAATAAATAAATTATAATTTACAAGGTTGCTATGTTTATACATAAAATTTAATCTATACGTACCTCTTGATCCGTCTTCATCTTGTTATTCTCCTCCAAAGATGTTTCTACTACTGAGGCATCATCTTCAACTTCCCCAGCAGCGGCTTCTGCTGCTTTTAGGTTGTTATTCTGTGCTCTTGGTTCATGCTCATCCTCCTCTTGTTGTGCTCCTTGTTCAATATCATCGTCGTCGTTAAGATCTTCCTCTTCCTCTTTCTCTTCCTCTTCCTCTTCGCCTTCGCCTTGGTCTCCGTCTTCTCCTTGCTTTTCTTGTTTAGAATCAATCTTGAGTGAGAGATCAATATCCAAGCCCATCTCCTTCTCTCTCCCCATTGAAGTAAGACAAAGTTGCAGAATCTCTCTCTCTCCCCCTCTCTCTTTCACTTTTAATGCTGCTTTTGAGGCACCGAAGTCAATTCTCCCGTCTCAGAGACGTATTATTACACACATAAGGACGCATCTAAGCTTTGACTTTAATTGGGCCCTTAATTTCACTTCCATTAATTAAAGACTACAAGAATCCCATTCCATTTTAATATAACACCACTGACTTGGACACTTCATACATATTAAAATAGGCGCTCATCAAGGCGCAAAGTCGATTCAACCCCTCCCATCCAAGTCCAAACTATACTCTTTGTTTTTATGAATATAAAATGCTCATTTGCTCCCCTCATAAGCAAAGAAAAGAGGGTCACATTTGCTCTCATTAAATAAATATAAAAAAGAAAGCAAATTAACTATGTTATGATTTCAGACTGATGGATCTGCGAATCACTATTATTACCGATACTATCATAAACTTAACCGATTCTATAGTCCGGTAGGTGTGAGAAATCATTCAATTTAGATATTATTTTGTCAAGTTTCTAGCATGAGACTTTACATTCTTCAACAAAATAAGAGTTCATTAGTTTATTATTATAGGAAAATACTTGACTCTTTACATTTAAGAATTCATTCCTCCTTACAAACAAATCACAGTCTCACATGTGTGTAGAAGAAGCTTTTTTTCATAATTTTAATGAGTATTAGATTAAAACAAATACATATTAAATGCAACCAATAAACGCATATTATCAAAATGAAAATATATTCAACAACATAATTGAAAGTGTACATATAAATTTAATATATATTTTTATTGATGTTTTGTCACTAAATTCATAAAGAATTAGAATTTTTTGGACATTAATAAGTTACTACATACTTGACTATATTTAAAACAAGTTAAATATATAGGTTTGATTTTTTACTACAGCCTACTGTAGCCGTTAACCTAGTTGTGCACTTTCAACAGGAATGATAAAAATATGCATGTATTGCCTATCGACTTGGAAACCTGTCTAACCAACTTTAGGCAGCCGCCTAACATCTAGTTCATAATAACGCCGTTCTGGCCATGCCTTGCAAAGAGTACGACACAACCACCCCCGGCACATTATTATTAATTCGTGCAAAGCATTTTCTTTAATTATGTTTATTAAACGTATTTATACATGTACCAAAATACGTATGATTAATAATATATGTATATGTACATAAATACACGAATGTATACATGGCAATGTATATGAAAGTGATGACCATCTTGGATTGTGTAAGAAGGTTTACTAAATCCTTAAATCAATAAGAGCATTCACAATTATGCTCTCTATTTCTTAGCTAAACTTTAGCTAAAAATATAAGTTAATTATTTTAGGAATTCTCTAAAAAATTTCAACTCCAACCATACTCTCTAATTTGGAGAGTCATAAATGCTATAACTCTTTTTTGATTGGTCCATTTCTATTAAAAAAAATTAAATAAAAAATAGTTAGTATTAAATAAAGGTTTGAAATACTCATTAAATAAAATAGCATTCAATTATAGGGAGCCATTAGGAGTCCTTTCTCTCTCCTCATATTTAGGAGCTCCTAGAAGACTCCCTATTTTAGGAGGTGGATAGGGAGCATGGTTGGAGTTGCATTTTTACGATTCCTCCCTAAAATTTGTCTAAAAAGGTGCTTTAGAGAGCCCATTATGAATGCTCTAAGCTCTTATAAATTATTTGCATAACATTGGTCGTCCATTTTGTTTTCATACATCTCTCAGAATTTTTTTTAATATTCCTCTAGAATTAATCAGAGACTTATTTTTTTTATTTTTTTATTTGGTAGATCAATAAACTGTTAATTTGTTAGATATCATACTTTTAAAATAAAATAAATCAGAAACCATATAGTAATATATCTAACTATATATGACCATATATACATATGAGTTTTTCTACGTCAAAGAGATGACCTCCTGAAAGATAAAAGCACACATCCTACTGCTACTCAACAATATATTTCAACGATCGTGAATATTGTTTATCGAACATATTTCCTCTATTTATTGTTTAGTGAATTTTGCAAAGTTGATCTTTGAATGAGAACTTCAAAATAAATAATTTGAATCATAAAAGTATATTGTAGAGTATGCGCCCAAACGAGGGATCAACGCCATATCAACTTACTAATTAATTAATTAGCACTTAATCACCGTTGTATACGACTTGCATTTAGTGTTTTTTATACCATGGTAAAATAGCCAACCCAAAAAAAACCTAAACTATTGGGTGGAGAAGTTGAACATAGATTGGACCCCAAACCTAATCAATGTGGAAATAGTGCTCAATCAACAAGCAGAAGCTTGGTAATTAAATGGTGAGACTGAATAGATATATACACCAATCAACGTTAGACTTTTGCTAATTAGCTGGATCATCAAAGTCATTTCACATTGAGAACTAACTACTAATCAATCGATGGACAAAAGATATAGATATATTAGGGCACCACCCTATATATAATTATATATTATACGATGCATTTAAAACTAGCTATCCAATTTGGTATATTTTTATTTTGGAAAACCAAATAAAATAACAATTTTCTGACATCATCTTCCCCGGTGGAATATGAACCTTGTACGAAATCCTATAACAAGAGAAACCTTGGGATCAGATCTTGAATTTGTCAACTAGAAGACCTCCCGCTTCTCCCGATACACTCGTATGTATGTTTATAATAATAAACTGTGTTTATTTATTTATTTCGTTTTAATTATCCTATATCCACCTCCTCCCACGTTAACTATGAAGACTTAAATAGATGACACAATTCATGGTGTGTGCCATTTTATTTTCCTCTTTCTCTGCTATTCACAAAAGTGTATTGTTGGCGTGACTTGTGGATATTGACTTACTTTCTTTACACACCAAGAATTCCTATTATAATTGTAATTGATTTACTTTAATTCCTGATTTCCTACTGCAAATAGATTTAGGAATTTATTATTTACTTGCCCATTCAGGTTTCATTGTATTATAAATATGACCTCCTACAAGGAGAAGAATACACAGAAAATTCCCACAAACAAATATTCTCTCATAGTTTTAATATTTTAGCATGGTATCAGAGCCTAGTTCGATCTAGGGACCTGTGCTTGTGTTCTTCTTGAAATTTAAGTGCTCTTCTCCCCCCCTTGAGAAGGGGGGGGAAGGGGGAGGGAGAGTGAAAGGGATATGTTTATTGACCTATCCCAATTACCTTGACATATTTCCATGAAGATGTTGCTTATTTCTTGACTCCGACGACCCCTTCTCTTCAAGGGGAGAGGAAGATTGAAGAGAAGTTGTGTCTGAGTGAATTAGCTAAAGTTTATATGGAAGAATTTATTGTTGCCACTGCCGTGCTCATGGGGTTTCGGTGTTCTGCCTTACCTATTGCCGTGCTCACAGGGTTTCTGTGTTCTGCCTTATCAATTGCTATGGTCACACAGTTTCTGTGTTCTGCCTTACCTACTGCCGTGCTCACAGGGTTTCTGTGTTCTGCCTTATCTACAGCCGTGCTCACAGGATTTCTGTGTTTTGCTATGTGCCCTATTTTTTAGGGTTTGCTCTTGTGTTTCCGCTGTGAACTTTGTTTTAGTTTGTCACTTGTTTCACTTGTGGTTGACTAAAAGATCTTCTCTACAATTGTTACTTCTCAAGTATGGTGTTTTGTGACTCGCTTGTCAAGTTGAGCGTGCGAAATATCTTTGCCCAACTTGAGGGGGAGTGTTGGCGAGTCCTTACTTAGTTAGAATTTTGGTTCCTTATTTCATTAGAATTTTGGTTACTTACCAATTATATTTTATCCTATTGTAATAGAGATTATTTTATTTAGTGTTATGGGGGTTGATGATTTTTTCAACCCTCATAGAGGTAGCACCACCGACTCATTCTCTCATTCTCCACCAACCATTGTTGAGTTGAGTGCCCAGATGGCTCCGCTCCTACAGATGCAGACTTTGACCCCGAACCCGATCCAGAATCAGGATCCTCTTTTGACGACCCCGACCCCGACCCCGACCCCGACTATGATGACGACCACCCCGACCCCGACCCCGACTATGACGACGACGACCTCGACCCCGACCCCGACCCCGACCACGACTCCGAAGACGACCTCGACCCGACCCGACCCGACCCCGACTCCGAAGACGACCCCGACCCCCACTCCGATGATGACCCCAACCCCGAATTTGTCTCTGATTCATACCCTGATCCCGATTTCGACTCCGACTCCGGCCTTGACTCAGGCTCAGATTCCGATCTTAATTCCTACTCAACCTGTATCCTATGCATCTTCCGCTACACAGATTATGACTTCTCGACTAACGACCCCGACATATGGACCAGATTGCGCATTTTGTGAAATCCGAGGATCAATTGACGGATATTTTGACAAAGGCGATTTCCAGTAAAGCATTCCACAATTCACTAGATCAGTTGGGCATTGGCGACATCTATGCACCAACTGAGGGGGAGTGTTGGCGTGACTTGTGGATATTGACTTACTTTCTTTACACACCAAGAATTCCTATTATAATTGTAATTGATTTACTTTAATTCCTGATTTCCTACTGCAAATAGATTTAGGAATTTATTATTTACTTGCCCATTCAGGTTTCATTGTATTATAAATATGACCTCCTACAAGGAGAAGAATACACAGAAAATTCCCACAAACAAATATTCTCTCATAGTTTTAATATTTTAGCATGTATTGACTGACAGTCTTATATTATTAGAAAGAATTTGCAGCTTAAGTGGTTAATAACGTTAATTCATGCGTCTGAGATTGAGGTTGAAATTTCATAGTTGGCTAACTGGTTTATTAAGGTGGTAATTCCTAGCATTTGTTCTACACTTTTCAGGTCTATGAACGACCAATTAGCAGTTTGCTTCGTCTTGGAGGTAGGGATAACAATGTATCTAATCAGAGATGGGTGGCCATTCACATCCCCATTTTCATTAAGTTTCTTCCCCATTCCCGTCTTCATAACCTTAATATTCAAATCGGTGAGATTAGATTATATTAGAACAGGTTCCTGCTCCACCCCAATATAAAGACACGAATAAAAATAATAGTTTGAACGAGAAAATCATAAGTAAGATTATATTATAGTAGGTTAACAGACAATACAAAAGGAGAGGATTTAGGTTAGGGATTAGAATATCATCTCCGCCACACCCCGAATATTATACCCAAAAATCTCCTTAGACCCGTCACATACCCAATTTGTATCCTTCATAATGCATTAGGATTGAAACCCCGTAAAGACCCTAACCTGTGGAGAGAATTGTCATCTCTATTTGGATGGTTGTTGTCGCAATTTCCTATTGCATGGCTCTGTTTTCATCTCTAAAGGTTTGTTTTATTTATTTGTTTTTAATACTCACCAAGGGGGGAAATATTTTAAAAACCTCAAGTGCATGGAAAAACACGTATTTTTCTATAAATTAAATTTAAAACCAACAAAAATAATTATTAGTGCACAAATATGCTTCATGTATAGCTCGACTTGAACCTTGCCCAGAATTCGACTAACAAATTTAATGAAAAACTGAAGTACAGGTTGGAAAGTTTTCCCAAACTTGTTTCCTAAGCGCCTTGTACATTGGAACTATATAAACTGTCACGTTCCTTAATATTAATATTATTTCGACATTTTAAAAGTCAAGTGTGTATAAGAAAAGACTTGGATTTTTGGACCTGCAGCTGTCCAAAGGAGATGATCATGAGAGACCACTGTCAGTGGAGACTGAAGACTCGTGCAATGGCAACAAAAGCTCCAGCCCTCCTCATGATAATTTATTTTATTTTATTTTGGTTTTTGGTAAACTCTAAAAAATTATATTTTATTTGTGTGGAATTTATGAATTGCTACGTTTGTTCCAGTGCACATGTCATAACCATTAAATTGCAGGGTTTTGAAGAATAATATTATATATTTTGGTTGAGTTGTTTTGCACCCCTTCAAAGAGTCAATAGCTTTGTTTGGACATGGGGATTAGTACTCTAGTCATGATTTAAAAGGTATGGCTTTTGATGCGGAAATCATTCTCCCCTTTGGCCACGTGAAATTAATTAATTTCATCACAATTGAGAATTGAGATGAGATTATATATTTTTGGCCTGAATTAATCCATTATTTTAAGAAAGTTGGAGTTTTGCTTGCAACCTTATTTAAGAAATATCTTTTTTAATTTAAATTTTGCTGTGCAAAAACAAAAGAAATAAATTACTTATTTTCGTGTGGATGTCTTAATTAATTTTCTCTAAACTCCAAGAGCCCTAAAGTCCAAGGCCTAAGTCTTTGATTAACGTAATTATTACTACTCAGCGCCAAATCCAAAGCCGAGCCTATAGCCAGGCACATTAGCTCAACTCTCCAAACCAGCATGGATTTTTAATTATGCGGGTATTGCAATAAGCCAGAAAACAGAACCGTGCATGCAATGCTTTCTGCAGAAAAGGCTCGGAATGATTTGGAGGCTAGGACAAAAACCCAGAGGCTTTCAATGTTTGTTTTCATGGCAGAGAGTGGAGAGAGAGTGGGTTTTGGTTTGGAAATTAGAGTGAGAGAAATTGATCCCAGATTGATGGCAAGTTGAAAATTCGAGTGAGAGAAATTAATTCTAGATTGATGGCATAATGATATAATTTTCTGTGTGAAAAGACATTTTTGCCCATGCCATGTCATCATTTTTAATGGAAAAATTGACTGAAATGATGGTTTCTGAAACTTGAGGCATAATTAAAGTACCACGGTAATAATTTAACAAAGTGAGGGATAGGGACGGACCGAGGAATATGAACTCGTAGGGTCATAGTGTAAAAGTTCAATTTTTTTTTAAAGATTAAAGCTTGGTGGGGAGAGGGTTAAAGGTTCGTGAGTGGGTGGAGATTGGGGATTTAGGTTTAGGAAATGGGGGTTTTGGAGTTTTGAGAAGGGTCTGTTCTGTTTGGTCGAAGAGAAGGGTCTGTTTCAACTACAATATGTTCTTTTTTCTTTTTTTTTTTTCGAAGACCTGGACCAAAACGACGTCGTTTTAGCCAGGTCTTTTTTAAAAAAAATTCATTGCTGCTGGTCCAAAACGACGCCGTTTTGGCCAGTCGGGTTTTTGAAAAAAAATTAGAAGCTGACCCAAAACGACGCCATTTTGGTAAGCTTCTTTTTTAAAAAAAAAAAACTCAACCCCTGTTCAGCTTCTTCTTATTCAGATTTGCAGCTCCTTTTTCAGCCATTCATGGAGTCACACACAGGTTCAAAGGGACCTTCTACCTTACATTCATGGAGTCCATAGGGTCGTTTGACCCCATTGACCCCACTGTGGGTCTGTCCTGGTGAGGGACGAAAAATAAAGTTTGGGCTTAGTCCATGAACTATTACTACAATTTTGCTTTATGTTTTAGTTATTATTTACTTAGTGAATATTAAAGGAAAAAAATTTTAAAAATTGAATTACTAATTATTACGTAATATAATTTATGAAGTTAATTAAAATATTTAATACTAATTATTTGCTAAAAAAAATAATTAAAATGTAATTACTAATTGAACTAATTAAATAAGGCAAATATATTATTTAATTACTAAAATTAAAATTTTGATAAATTAATTCACCTAAATACCCTAAGTTTATATATATATATATATATAATTACCTCTCCTGCAGAATTTGCCATATTAGACTTCTCCTGACTAAGTTTCGTATGCAAAGGTAGCTTTCATTGAGAGAACTCTAATCCGACAAATATTTACCGGCATAGACTTGTGCCGACGAAATTTCGTCGGGAGGTGTTTGTGTTTTATTTTATTTTTAAAAAATTTAAATATATAAAATTAATTTCTTTTTGTGTTTTATTTTATTTTTAAAAAATTTAAATATATAAAATTAATTTCTTCACTTTTTTTTTTTTGGCCAACTTCTTTAATTTAATACTTAAGTTTTTATTAAAATAAAAAAATAATTAAAACGATAGAATAACACAGAAAGATAAAAAATACACTAACTTCATTTTCAGATAGAGGCTTGCGTATTAGCGATTTTCAAACCACAACATAAACCGAATTTCATTCAAATTTCAATTGAAAGGAGATGTCTTATCCTTTTTAATTTAAATTATGCTATGCAAAAACCAAAAAAATAAATTATTTATTTTCGTGTGAGTGCCTTAATTAATTTTCTCCAATGGCTAATTGTAGGGTTGGAATTTTCACCCGACAAATCAACAAACCGGCCAACTCGATCTAATTTTTTTGCCTGAAAAACCGTACATTTCGTTCTCGGTCGATTATGGGGTGGTTTTTTTGGCTCGACCTGACGCAAGAATCCTCTATAGGTGAAATTCAATTCCTAATGAGAATTCCAATTTCTGATTAGTAAACACATCATAGAAGTTGAAGGCATAAGGTTTGAAACCTCTGACCTCTCATATACTCAACCTCTTACAGCTACACCAACATGGTTCGTTGTTTGAAAATCATATCATTAATATATGATTATATTACCAATCAAATAGTATTAAAAAAATATTATATAGTTAGAGTTTCCTAACATCACTCTAACACCACCACTTTAAATTTTAAACCCCAACCATCGCTTATTCTAGGTAGCTTACTTGGAATATCAGTCAAGCATATTCGCAATCCCTGGGCAAAAAGGTAGTTGACTACTCATCCAAAGAAATACCGTCAAATGGGGCTTATATACGCACCTTTTCTCTCCCTCATCGTCGTCTATATATATCTCACATCTTCCCTGTCAGCTGCCGCCTCCAACACCTTCAGATCTAGTGCACTATCACCATCTCCGATGCTCAATCTCTCTCTCCATCTCTATCTCAGTCTTTTCGTTGCTGAACCGTGCCGATTGAAACCATCAGTTTGGCCGACAGTTGGCAAACATTGGAGCTACGTCGGTAGCGATTTCGTTTTTTACTATACTGGTGATGTCGTCGGTACATCGGAAGCTTAGAATCGGGTCGATAACGAACCGATTTCACCCCTAGCTAATTGTGTCAAGCTCATGCTTTTAAATATCATATGCTTCCCAATTGTCTTTCACATTGGCACCCCAGTCACAATTTTGTCACTGTTTGAACTTCTTTAGTACAAGTGATCGTCTAAACTACAGAGGAGAGGGGTTTCTCATACACACGCACACAATTATGATGTCATGGGAGTTCGAACTTAGGTCCTATAGCTTGTAAGTCAAGGTATTTTTCCACTGAGCTAGACCCGTTGGTGAACCATCTACATTTAAACACTATATTATTGTTGTATTTTTTTTCGACGTGAGTGTTTGGGACAGTTTAAAACCCAATAAATAAATGCGTGGAATTGGGCCAGATTAGTGGCCATTGCAGAGATGTGGGCATTTTGACTTAGCTTTAAATAGTAAACAGGCAAGCCAAGAGCAGATTTGTGAGAACATGCAAGAATTCAGCTTTAGATAGATGAAATAGACCATAATTTAATAGTTTAGGTAAAGCATGAGAATTTTGTTTTGCATCAATATGACAGGATAGATGAGAGTGAACAACATGTAAAGATTCACCTGGAGGAACATATTGATTGACAGGACCCGACCCAATTTCCGCTTTGGAATTCGGGCCAAGCCCTATGCGTGTCCGACACCTGGCAATTGTCGGGCACAATGACCTCTTTACCCTTCCTGGAGATAAATATGGTTAAAACTTTCTCTGGACTCCTGCTTTAATTTCGGCAGAGACTCCCCTGTAATTTGACTAAACCCAAATTTTCCACCTGTCAAACAAACTGATAAATCCACACCAACTGCCAGAATAGGGTAACTAAATATTCACCAGTTCTGGTTATCTAATCCAACCAGATATCAGAGCAGTTACTAATTGTTTACAAGAATTTAAGTAGGTTACAAGAAATCCTACAGCTTGGAAATAGCGTGGGAGCTAGGAGATGGCCTGGTGGTGGATTCCTGCACACTCGACTGCCTGGGGGGCGCAAAACATTTCAAAGTGTGAGTGGACCAAAATAAAGTTCTAGAAAATAGTATATGAACATAATAACCCCCACTGTAAAATAATGATAATCATACGACTGAATATTTAAACTGCACTTGAATTATGATAAGTCCAAAGCATTTAGGTAAACATATATATACCGTTACTGCTCGATATTAAGAAACTCAAGTAAAATCACTGAAATCAATATTTGCATAATTGCACTGACATTCCTCTAAACTGAATATGTAAACTGCACTGAATTAGGGTAAATTCAAGCATTCACATAATATATACATCTATATATATATATCCAGATGTAGGATATGCTCAATACTAAGGAAATATTGAGTAAAATCACTGAAATCAATATTTGCATAAAAGCACTGAAATTTCTTTAAAACTACCACCTAGGTGTACCCCTGTAAAACTGTCAAATCCTCTGTAAATCCGTCAATTCCCCTGGCAGGTCTCGGCGACACATAGTGTATCCGAGCCGCAAACTGGCAGGATTCAGGAGACCGTAGTCAGCCTGATCCGCAATCCTGGCACTCACGGTCCGGGCGTCCCCAAAACTCGTGAGGCAAATGTCAAGTGCACTGACGTAACTGAAAGTAAACTGGATGTCTGTAGACATCATCATATCCGAAGGCAACATAACCCGAAGGCAATCTGGATGTCCGTAGACATCGTCTTATTTGACGGCAACCTGTTTCTGTAACCGGGTACCCACAGTGGTTTAAGAAAATATTAACTGCTGAGAAAATATCAAATATAAATATCATAATATTTCTGAAAGATCTGATGAATAACTGAATCTTTATTCAATCTATAACTGTGCTGCCCTTTTTATCTGATAGAAAACTCAAACTCTGCTTTCTATAATTCATGGTGGTCTAAAATAATTATCTTGGATAAAATCTGACATCCTCTGTATTCTGATAAAATCTGAGCTAGATATTTCTGAATCATAAATCTCAAAGTTTGTTGTCCAAATAACTTTAGCAAAATCAGCTAAGCAATGTATAGAAGGAATCTTTAAATTCATAGGAATAAATCACACTGAATAAAACTGATTCAGAAAATCATATAAAAAAAAGAAAGGTCCACTCACTGCTGGTCCGAGCTAGCTGGACCTCTTGAAGGTCCCTCCTGTGGTTCAGTTTGGCCTCTGATGCCTGTTTAACCATGAATATTCAATTACTAAACTGCTCAATAAAAACATTAAATTAAATACCCTGACCCCCTGCTCCTAGAAATACGTGCTCTCATTGTAAAGTCAACTCTATGTCCAGAATGGCCTTAAAAGACCGGAAACCTTACAAAGCGATAAACTGTTAGACCGGCCGATCCGGAACCCCGTGGGGTCCACGATCTCCGATGGCCGATCTGGGATTCTCTAGAGGTTCCTCACTGTGTAAAACCCATGTCCTGCGAGTTTTGTCCGAAATGGACGGTCAGATTGGCCAAAATCGCGCTATCGCTTAAAACCCTAACCCTAGCCCCAGGGTTCGCGATTTCGGAGTATCCGGGACTCCGATTCGCAATCCGTTGAATCCTACACGATCCTGAAACAATGTAGAACAACATATCCGAAATGGGGTGCGATCCAACGGCGAGTCGACACTGTACCTGGGAATCGCATATTATGGAAAATCCGTTCGGGGCTCAAACGGACTCCGAATTGAGATCCGCGAAATCCTACGTGCTCGTGACGACTAGGAGATCATTTTAAGACAAAAATGTAATCCACTATGCTGCCCACACGCCGCCACAAGCGCCGGCAGCGAGTGGGTGTCTAGAGTAAACTCCGGCGGCCGGATAAACTCCAAATTGCTTGCCAAGATTCCTACCCTAGGTCCAGGACATCAATTAGAGTCACTTTTGTTCTTGGACCAAGACCAAAAACTAATCGGAACCAGCCGGAACAAAGCTGAAACCGTCGGCATAATATGGGTAAAACTTCAAAATCGATCTCTAATACCTACATAAATGGATAGAGTACCAAGAGTAGACGAAGTTTCATACCTGGCTCGACGGATTTCGTGCCGGAGTCGCCAGCAAATGGAAAAATATAGCCGAAAAAGCCTCACCATTTCTTAGCTTCGATTCGAGCTCATCAGTAGCCAATTGGATCGGGTCTTGGGTGGGTTTTATAGAGGAGGACGAGATGAACATTTTTCGTGAAGGTAGCGTGGCCATCCAGTGAACGACGATGTCAATTTTGTGGTTTGGAAGTTGAACAGTCACTGTTGCTACAGTGACTGTCGAAAAACAAAAAGAAGAAGAATGGCTGAAGCTGCTCGAACCGGAAGAAGGAGAGAAAAATAAAAAAGGGTTCGGGTACTGTAGGGGTACTGTAGCAATAAGAAATTTAAAATTCCTTTTACGTCCTTTTTGCTTTTAGACCTTTTCTCGTTAGTTATAATTCGAAATTGGGCGTGCCACGTGTCTACGAACTCGTATCGTCGAGCTCTACCCAACGGCGTAGGTGGAATTGCCAAATTCCTTCTCAGTCAAAAAGTCAACTTTTCCCCCTCTTAAAAGAGGTGAGGACAAAGTCGTCTTTCCGCTAGAATAAATTAATACTAATTTTAGGATATTTTGTTTTGGGTTATTACATTGATTGTCTAAGGTAACATGTTAGGATCTCCTATAATGGGTGCTTTACCCTTTTTTCAATAAAAAAAATTTTTTTTAAGGATATTTTCTATTGAGAGAGGCGATAGTATATTAAACTCACACACACTTTACGGATGCTAAGACTTGAACCTAGGACCTTTCCTGAGGGAATAAATACTCCAAACCACTACACTAATGGGTCCTTTGTTGCTTTACCTTTATCTAACATATTGTTGGGATTAAAAGAAGATGATGTCATGAAATAAAACAACATAGATTTGGCCTGAATCTAAAACCAGTATGCAGACCCAAGCAACTAAATTTGGATTTACGGATTGAATTCCAAATTCACACCCCAAACCATCCATTATCCAAACATGCCCAAAATTAATCAATTCAATAGCAGATGCATCTGTACATTTGTAAGTTCTTTATTTTTAGAAAAGAGATGTAATGGGTCGAATCGGAGGTGTGTATACCATTCTCATCCCCATTCCCATTTAGCTTTTTTCCCCATTCCCATTTAGCTTTTTTCCCCATTCCCATTCTGATAAAATACCAAATCTCCTACATTTAGAATGGAATGTTCATTCCCCCCTTCCGTAATATTTGCTTGTATCAAAAATGAAAAATGAAAAACATATCCCTGCATTTAATTCTCATTCAAAATGTTATCTCCAAGAATTCATTAGGTTGCCCTATTGCAACTCTATATATAGCGTAGGCTATCCTCTTAAGAAAACTCGCAAATGCATAATTTTCTTGCCAGTTTGTATTGTTCATTTTATTTTCCCTGAGAGCCATGTCTAGAAAGAAGGTGAAACTAACCTACATCAGCAATTACTCGACTAGAGAAACAACATTCAAGAAAATGAACTAGGATCTGATGAAGAAAGTGTGTGAACTCAACAACCTCTATGATGTTCCAGTGTGTGCCCTAATTTATACCCTATCTGATACTCAACATGAGATTTGGCCATCCTCTCTCCAAGTGCAAGGCGTTCTTAAAAAAAAATTAAGACCCTGCCGGAGATGGAACAGAGCAAAAAGATGGTGAATAGGGAGGAGAACAACTGAAGAAACAAAGGAAGGAGAAAAGGGAGAATGAGATGACAATGGTGCTATTCTAGAGTTTGACTGGTAAGTCCCTTCACAGTTTGAACATGGTTTCTTTGAATGATTTGGGTTGGCTGATTGACCAAAGCTTGAAGGAGATTCGCGTCAAAATTAAGATTCTAAGTGAGGAGGAGGAGAACTAACAATTCCAAGTAGAACCAACAGGACTGCTAGTGCCTGCAACAACATATCATTGAATGGAGAGGCAGGCTTTCGAAACTAACAGTATAGAGACAATGCAGAGGCATCCATGGTTCATGGGCATCAAAAACCCACAAGATCAGCATATAGGGGTGAGGATTGGTGGCGGAGATGAGATTATGCCATTTTGGGTCAAAATCACATGAATGCTATTTGATCTAATAATGCCTTTTTCCCTTAAATTATTTAGTATTTGTTTCTAGGTAGTCTCTCTGCACTAGCCAAAAGTATAAATTGATTTCTTTGATAATTTTGAATTCATAATTCAGGGCGAATGGTCATGAGTCACAAGGACTAATATAAATGCAAATAATTATATAAGGTTAATATGAATATGGAAGCGCAGTAATCACAAGAGATTAATCCAGATGTAGAGGAGTTCACCAGCAACAACAAGCCCACAAGATATACGCCAAATAGTGAAACATTGAAAAACCTAAAAAATAAATTTGATTGATTAAAATTTTAAAAGGTCCCAGTGGAAAACTACATTGGCATGTAGACCAATAATCTAGGTTTGAACCCCCTTGGTACCTACCTTCTAAACTTTGGCACCACTATTTAATATTATGAGGGTAAAAGGGTATGAAACTTAGTATTAAATAAATGAAAACATTAAACAAAACCCACATTCTAAAGTTGGGTAGTTACCTTCAGAAGGAAGTTGCCCCACACGTGTGAAGAACTTTCAAGCCTAAGACATGGGAATACGTGTGATTGTTGGGTCCAACAAGTGAATATATGCAGTGGCGAAACCAGAATTTCATGTGTATGGGGGCCTCTTACAAATTATAAAGAATCAAAAATACAAACTCACAATACGAAAAATAGTATATACATATATATATATATATCACATATGTCAAGAATTATATTGCTTATTGGTTGCAATCATAATCCTAGACAAATGGATAGACAAATACATTCCGAGCAAGAAAAATTGCAAGAGATAGACAAAGAGTAGCGATTTAGCAAATATCTTTAAAGCTTTTCCCCCCATTAAACCCAATAGAAAGAAAAAATCAAAATTTCACAAACTAAAAAAAACTTAGGTCCCTTTATGCATTCATATCATACATGAAAAAATATTGACTAAGTATGAAAAATTGTTTTTTGGAATAATCATTTTCTCAATATAATTTTGGGCGGCTTTTATTCCTTACACATCAAATAAGAAAACTTGATTTTATGAGATTTTAGTATGAAATATATATTGACTTAATGAGCCATCATTTTTAGCCTAAATCGTATTTTGCACTAAAACCGATTTTTCATATTTTGATTTGGTTGGAATTTGATTTTCTAGTATTTTTATTTGAATCTAAATATGGGGTACTTCCTTATTTACATTGTAAACTTAAGTAAATAGAGTAATATTAAAATAAATGAAAGTAAAAGGACAAAGACATTTACTTAAATGTTGAAAATTGAAATAAAGTAATCTGTACACATGGAGTGCACCACTACCAGTTGAGCAAAATGGCAATTTAAAGCACCTCCTTGTGTCTTAATAGGTCTGCCACAACACATGTGAATATATATCAAAACGTAAAGTATTTGAAATAATATACATATAAAAATACGTAACAGTATATTATTTTTAAAATATAAAAACATTGAGTGGGGGCTTGGGACCACATTGGTCCCAGTGTGGCTTCGCCCCTGAATATATGCTCTAATACTATGAAGGAAGTTGAAGTTCCATCCCAAAATTACTTACAAATAGGGAAAACAGCTCAACTCCGTATAATCTCATGCTAGGTCTTTTAACAGTTCAATGTTGGACAATACTCTCAACATCCTCACCCCTTCACCCATTTTCCCTTTTCTTTTTTTTTTTAATATACTTTTTCATTTCTGTTAATAAATCTAAAACAGAAAACACATAACATATGACAAATTATCCTCCACTTCATTAGGGAATGTCCTAAGTATGTATTACTACTTATAATTTTATTTCACATTCCAATTCATTGTCTGAAAACCCACTTTCATTTAAAGTAATGGTCGGACCCGTAAGTTGAAGGTAACAGTTGCCATGTATTGTGTACGAAAGTCTCTTCCTCCATTCTCTTCGATCTTCTTTGCCCTAATTTCTTCCCATGCCAACGAAAGAACCCACCCCACCCAAAGATTATCTTCAACTGATTGGTTTAATTTGCATCCCTACCCTCATCTTGCTGCAAAGCTCTCATTGTTGTCACCGCATACTCAACTCTCGTGCAAAATTATCAATTGTTTCACATACCCAAATCACTTGACCATTTTTTCTTCTTGCTTTCTCCGGTGACTACCGACAATAATGTATGTTGTGCCCAAAGTGATACTATGTGCTAAAAGTAGTACTCTACCAAATTTTTGGATTGTTTTAACTGCCTCTCCCCCTCATGTTTACTAGTTTTTGTGGTTGCTATGCTAAAAGTGGTACATTACCAGATTTTGAATTGTTTTACTGCATCTCACCAGTTTCTGCTATAGAACATTAGTGAAACTTTGTTCTCAACGTGACAGAATACCAATTTGAATTGTTTTGCTATATTCATCAATACCGTCATGCGGTCATCAATTCACAGCCCTTAGAGCAGCTCCAGCGCTGCTATCAAACTGGGCAAAAGGCCCCCCTGGCAAGCCCAATGAGGCTCCAGTGTAGGAATCCAACCCGGGCAAGGCATGAGACCCACCAGCCCGGGTAAGCCCACAGGCAGAAATTGACTGGGATGTTGCCCGCGGGCTGTTGACGTCAGCAGCTGATTTTCAAATATTTTTTTTTTACTGTTGGACCCACCAGCCCACATTGCCCAATGGTTACAAGTCACGTGGCTTCTCCTGGAGCCTCCGATCAAAAAATCTTGCACAATCCAACTGTTGTCCAATTTTTGGCTAAAAAAATTGAAAAAAATTATCAAAAAATTTTAAAAAAAATATCAAAACATTATGGAAATTTTTTCTATACATACCTACTAATATTATTCACTTTCCACACCAAATTTAATTTCAAAATTTTATCTTTATTTTTAGGTGAGAATTTTACGATAAATATTAACATTTGGGAATCGAAAATCTTATCTGAAAAGCTTATCAAAATCAATGGTTTAAGTATAAAAAATGAAAAATAAATTTAAATGAATAGTAATTGCCTTAGACTTAGCCCTCATGGGTGAAACAACAAATGACAAGACTGACACTATTCATATAAATAGTGGCAGCCCTTGCTTGCCCTTGCCCTAAACTTAGCCCTTATGGATGGAGACGCTCGTATAACAAGATAGGCCTCCAAGGTGTGGCCAAGTGTCAACGTTTCAGCTCTTTGTCCGTTTCAACTTGTTCCAACTCTCTTTCTTTGTCTGTATACTGGATAGAAGTAGAACCGCGTACAGCGCTGATGCTATGAGTCTGTATATCAATGTCCACTTGACACAAGCTAGAAGACCAAGCAACTGTCAAAAGCCACCCACCTGACTCACCACCAAGCTCCTCTCATTTGAAACTTCAAGCTCGAAACTAAGTAGCCAAACAGAGCAGCACCATGGACGCCAAGCAATCGAAACGCCCGAAACCGAAGCTCGATCGCCGAAACGCCATGAGGAACATAGACTACGACGCCTCAACCTCCTCCTCCTCTTCTTCTCCTTCTTCTTCTTCCTTCGGCCATGGCTCCCCCTCTATCAGAACTCGCTCTCTGGACCACTCGCCTCTCTCTGACCACCAACCCAGCTTCCGCGTCAGAGGCATTGAGGGCGAATTCGACCTCATCTGCCGCAGCCTTGGGCTTTCCGGCCCCGAAGACTTCTCCATCCCAATCGCAGCCTGGGAGGCCCAGCGAGCTCGCTCTTCTTCCTCCCACTTCCCGCCTCGCTCTCGCCTCCGCCATGAAAGCCCTCATGAATTGCCAGACAGAGCGGAAAGCGGCGCCGTTTTGGAGAAATCCGAAGTTAGGGTTAGGCTCGACAATGAAATTAGCGCTTCGAATGCGGCGAAGTTTGGGGGAAATGCCAGAAAGGGTGGTGGTGGTGGAGGAATTAAAGGTCTGCGCCCGCCTCCGATTGTATTGAAATCTTTTTCTCCTCAAAACCATATTCGTGTAGCAAATTCGCCCATTCGTGTTGGTGATGTGAGGTATTCGGATGAAGAAGAGGACCTTGTAAATGAAGCAAATGGTGAGAGGGAAGTGATAGATGAAGCGAATTTTGGAAAGGACAATGATTTGTCTGATGATTCTTTGTCATCTGGCTTATCTCCATCCAATAATCAAAATGAAAATGAAAGTGTTGGTTTTGATGCTACTTCTAGAGCAAAGCTGGAGCCAATCCATAGTATTTTTTCGCCAAACGGGAAATTCAGACGCAGTGTTTCGTCATCGTGGCAAAAGGGTCACCGTTTGGGAAGTGGTTCGTATGGAACTGTGTACGAAGGCTTTACTGAGTAAGCGATAGTTTCCTGCATCCCTTTACACAAAATATTTTTACTCCAAGTAAAACTTGTGCGAGTGTTGCTCAGTTTTTATTTATTTTTAATTTTAATTTTTTTAAAATTCTTATGCCTGTGTTATTAGTGATTAGCATTATGTTAAATTTGTCTGAATATACCTCAGTCTGAACAAGACTTTGAATGTTGAAAAGAAAAAGGGGAAAGAAAAGAAATAACTATACTTTGGTAGGGGACTAGGAATCTGTTGAAGAGTTTAATGAATAGAAACGTGGGGCGTTATCACTATAACCTTTTCCTTTTTTCTCTTTTTTTTTTTCTCCCTTCCTCTTTTTGGTGCTAGGGAGATAATGACTACCACTTTCCTGAAAAATGGGACAACCATTCATGGCTATATGCTAATTCTATAGTTTCTCACATTACTGCTCATCCGTTTATGCATTTGTTGTTTCTTAATCATTCATGCATGTCCCTGAAAATATTGTTCCATAAAATTAACATGTTGGTCTTATATAACTTTTTAAGTTCTCACTCTCTCTGTTTCTCTCACGCTTCATTTATATATTATCTTGCAGTGATGGATTCTTTTTTGCTGTAAAGGAGGTTTCTTTACTAGATCAAGGAAGCCATGGCAAGCAGAGCCTTATCCAACTTGAGCAGGTGTAAAGAAAGAGTCTTATTCTGATTTGTCCTAGTTTAATTACTAAATACTATCTTTTATCTTTACTTTATTTTATTTATTCTATCTTGGCAAGCTTGGACTCGATATCTACTGGGACCTCATCTTGGGATGGGCATGGGGCGTTTCACAGTTGGGTTACATTTCTGCAACTCCCCTCTCCCTGCTTCAGAGCAAGCCCCCACTCTCTCTTGCAATCTCACCCCATGTATTTACCCCCTGCTACGCCGTATGCTCTTTCCTTTTGAGTCTTGGACCAGATGTCTTGATCTTAAAATCTATTGAATATTAACCCAAATACCCAATGAAATGTTTTATACACACACACACACACACACACACACATGTTTGTACAAAACCGTTCAGGTGTGGACAGACCATTTCAACAGCAGTTATTGGCCTCTGCCTTCCCCATCCCATGTCTGTTTCTGAATTTTAAGTTTTTAACCCGTTCCATCCTTCATAAATGGGTCCAAACCAAAGGCACATGTTAACGCTAAATGATTAAAGCTTTACACAGTTGTGTACATTTGTTTTCTCTTTTGTAGATGCTATTGTGGGCATTTTCCTGGATGCCTTAAAATTCTTTCTTCTAATACCCTGATTCTTGGTACAGGAGATTTATCTTTTGAGTCAGTTTGAACATGACAACATAGTTCAATATCTTGGCACAGACAAGGTATGCTACTTCCTTTCTTGGTTTTCATTTCTATTTAGATCTTTATGTAGTTGGAAGCATAACTTTTACTCATTATGTTTTTTCTTGACTCTTTTATGTCCTTTTGGGAATGAGGACAAGTTTTCATTTAACATTTTTTTTATACTGTAGTTAGTACATAGGCATTTATATGTGCATGTGTGTACATATATTTGTAGAACTATAAAACAAACAATTAAAGAAATGCTAGACCAATGCGACTACCCAAGCTGCAATCATGTGACAAAATAGCTTTTAGACTAGCTCGCTGTATTTCAAGGTTAATTTAACATTCATTTATTGGACTCTCTTGTTTTGTACACTAATTGATCAAATTAATATTATTTCAGGATGAAACTAAGCTCTATATCTTCCTTGAGCTTGTAACAAAAGGCTCACTCGCAAATCTCTATGAAAAGTATCTGTTGAGGGATTCTCAAGTCTCTGTGTTCACAAAGCAGATTTTGAGTGGGTTGACATATCTTCATGATCGTAATGTGATTCACAGGGATATCAAATGTGCTAATATATTGGTGGATGCGAGTGGATCTGTGAAACTTGCAGACTTTGGGTTAGCCAAGGTAGAATCTCTAATGCTCTCTCTCTCTCTCTCTCATAGAATTTGTATTTTATTTTAATAAAAAAATTCATAGAATTTCTAATGCTAGACCATTCTACTCTGGCCTTTTGTTTTCCTAGGCAACCAAATTCAATGATGTGAAATCCTGCAAAGGGACTGCTTATTGGATGGCCCCCGAGGTTTGCCTCCTCTCTTTACAGTAAATATCTTATAGAAACAGATACATTTCTCACTTCAGCTGAATAAAATGTTGATAAATCTGACCATCGCTACGTGTCCTGCCAAATACATTAAGTAGAGAAACAAATATGTATTGCCCTTTGTGCAGACTGTTTTCTCCTCATTTGCTGCTTCTTATATTTATAACATGTACATATGTAATCTTTTTCAACTTTTTTAGCCTTAGTTTCTTGGACCAAATTTTTATGTTTTTTATGATTCTACAATCTCTCTATTTACTTTTTTTTAAATTTTTAAAAGAGAAGTTTTATTTCATAAAAAACCATACAAGGTGGACAAGTAATCCACCAATAACAGGAAGAAATAGTAAAACGAGTACAATCTCTCTACCACTTGTGCTTTTTGTTTCGTCGGATGTGTTAGATTTCGTTGAAAAAAAAAACAAGTGTTTTCTACAACTTCAACTTTCATCTTTTTATCTGGACAAGCAAAAAAGAAATTTTCGGTTAAACTATCTTTTGGTGCTTGCGATATGGTAACTTAGAGACAAGCAAAGGTAAAATTGGTATAAGATGCATTATGGATAAGAACATGAAGTAGGACAAATTTGTCTTTTACATTATTTTATGATTAGGCTCTTTTGAATTAAAATTAGTATTTATCTGTAATTGTTGCATTACTCTTTTACCTTAATCCACATCATTTGCCCTGTAAAAGAAACTTAATTCTCATCTATTAATTTTATTTTATTTTATTTTGTTCTCTGATAAAGTTAATTTTCAGTTGCAATCCTATAATTGGGCATAGGTTAGTCCAAGCATGCTTGTCTGTATCATTGGTTTTGGGTTAACCCGTTAACCAGTAAGCTGTAAATTGTAGGTTGTTAATCAAAAGAATCGTGGCTATGGGCTTGCAGCTGACATATGGAGCCTTGGATGTGCTGTGTTAGAGATGTTAACCCGTCAGCCTCCATACTCTCACCTGGAAGGCGTATGTTCAATACTTCTGTATATAAAATGCTAAGCTTCTACCTTTTCTTAGGATAAGAAACAGCATACTCGTATTAAATAGAAAGAAAGAAAAGTTAGAAGAAAGATGAACATTTTGACAAAGTTCCCACATCCCCCACCTTATTTTCAGACATAGAATCCAACCCTGCTACCACCCATCGCCCACCATGTGATTTTATGCAGATCATCTTCACTTGCACTCAACCTCAGCACTGGACCTAACAACATTTTTCACTCTTCCATGCAACTAGATTACCATCAATGAAATCCTACCTCTGAAAGCTGCTAGTTTCACCAACTACTATAATCAGATCACAAAGAAGGCCCAATTTCCTTCTTTTTTTTTCCCCATGCCTAGAAAATTCCTTAATCGTGACCCCTTTTTCACCCCTTCTAAAACCTGAATCCAGAGGTTTCTTCTCAGCAATCAGTTAGTCTTTAGAAAGCCTTATAAAATTGATGACATAATGTTCTAATGCTAGTTGTGGGAAAGAGGAAGTGAAGGGAAGAGAGAAGAGAGAGGAAAAGTTACAAGGGGAAAATTAGGGTGAATATTCTTAATCAATTTGAAACATTAGAGAAGTCCAAGACATATGTTGAAATTATAAAATAACAACAAAAAATGTCGTACTGATTTGTTAAAATGGTATATTCTAAAAGAAAAAACAGAGTCAGTCATATGAAAGACATGATAGATCCCTAGATTATCCCTTGTGGAGTCGTCTTAGAAATCTGAGAAAAATCATATTCTTGTCTGTTGATTGGCAGATGCAAGCATTATTTCAGATTGGCAGGGGTGAACCTCCTCCAGTTCCTGATTCACTATCAACGGATGCACGAGATTTCATTTTCAAATGTTTACAAGTTAACCCTAATAATCGACCTACTGCAGCTCAGCTATTGAACCATCCCTTTGTTAAAAGGTCGCCCCAAACTTCCTCTGGCCCTGCTTCTCCTCATGCAACAGCTTATGTTCGTGAACACTTTCGCCAACCTTCAGTGCTATGATAAGGTAATATAGAAACTAATCTGGCAAGTTTACTACCCTTCTTACATGCTGACAGCCGTATCCATACATGTCAAGCCATATTAGAACATTAGATTCCACAAAAGTATTTTCGGGAGGAGGGGATATGCTTCCTATATGTTCATGAAGATGTGAGAATGGTCATTGATTTACGAATCAAAGGAAAGCATCTCCCGGTCCTGTTGTGTATCTCTGCATTGTAGCGACTTGCTTGGCCAGGAAAAAAAACAAAAAAACAAAAACAAACAAACTCATCTAAGGATCCGATGCCCACATTAGTATTGACTGAACTGGTTGGTCCACATCTACTGCTGTTGATTTTCTTCTTATGCCAGCTTCTGTGATAATGAGACGGTTACTGAATAACATAATTGTTGGTGTATAGGTGTAGCTGCTGTGATGGAATTAGAATATGAAGGTTCTATTCTTGTTAGGAAGGCTGCCTTGGATCATAGTCCAAGTGTACAGCAGAGAATGTAATAGCATTTTGCCACCTGTCATTATCTTATAGGGTAATGATTGAATGGCTAGATTTAGTGATGTAATAGGGAATATCTCCTCCCTAACGGTTTTTGTCAGTGTCATGATATATACATGTTTTGGTGCTGGGCTGATACAGCTAGCATTCTTCTAAAAGCTCTCTCTCTCTCACACACAGAAATCTGACCTCTCTTTACTCAAAAGCTCTCTGCATTTTCATTGAGATTTATTACATGTTTTGATTGAATCTATATGCATGATAATGTTCTGAATATGCTAACATGGTATCAGAGCCAGGTTTGATCTTGTAATACTGGGAGTTTTTGAACGGGATTTATGCGGGGCAGTGAATGTTGCAGGCATATCAATGTTACTTGCAGAATATTTGGCCTGTGAATTTGTGAAAAATCAAAGTGGTGCTACAAGATTGTTACCTTGTTTGTGGAGGCGTTGAACGGCATCAAAACGAAACAAGGTCAAGCACATTTTCTTGTACATTATTGACTTGCTGTAAATTGATTTTTTATTTTATTTTACCAAGCAATAAAATTGTAGGTCCCATGTTAAGGAAAAGCATTTGGAAAAAAAAAAAAAAAATCAGAATGGAAATAGCGGTGTATAATGAGTAGGACCGTGGGTGGTGAAGTTCATTCACCCTGGGAAGAAAGGCCTAGCCGAAGGAAATGCTTTTATGGCAGGGGAGGTTATCAAAGATGAGCATTTACAGCCAGGTGGGGCATAACCTGCTTCAATGGGTCACTGAAAGATGATATGGAATCTCCCTGTTAAAGGAGTTGGTAGAGAATGAGCAAGTCAAGCTATATTTGCACGGAGCTTCTATGTTGAGGGATTACGATGAGTGTGTTATATCCAACAGTACAATAATAACTCTATACTTGATTGGACGGCTATTAAATACCCCTCATTATGACCTTAATATTATCCCTCATTCTAGCCTTCCCGGTATTTGCATTTTTGGGCCCAAGGGCTTAATCCCGTGATTTGATTCTGGCCCATTTTAACAAGGTAAACACTTGTTATGGGCAGGATTTGAAGTATGGACTTCAAAGGTTAACGTGCTCTTGGATTATGAGAGACTTTAATTTCGCCTCTTCGTTAATACACTTTATTTAACGATTATGACCATCAAGTTGCTCAAAATTTTAGGGTTAAATTGACTTAATTGCACGGCTAGTGGTGACAGCCCTAGCGTAGTTCTCTAATTTCCATTTTTTTTTTCCTTCTGTTTTATAACTTTTCCCAATTGTCCTTGGACTTAATTTCATTTCCTGGCCAAAAATAACATTTTTATTTTAATATCTAAGCTAGGTAGGTATATAAACATTATCTTTCAAGTGTCAATAAAAGCTATAATCTTGTTTCCTTGTAATAAGAAAAGTGGACTTGACTAGTATATATTGATACTCCTATTGAATGACTATGAATGACTTTTGTGCTGGACAAAGAGTATAAAAATTAAAAACTTAGCTCGAAAGGGCATCAGATTCAGCTCCAATATATGTTGACATGGTAAAGCTTTGTAAGATCCACAAATACCGCTACCATACAAACTCGGAATACCACAATCTCCTATTCAGTTGACAGCCTAAATCCGAATTGTAAATTGTGAACTATTTCCCCATCTGATTAGTTCCATTGATGAAAATAAGTTACAAAGATCACTAAATTAATTAAGATCGCAGTTTTTACCAATCAGATGATATCGCGGCGGTACTTTTACGAGCATATAAAATACCGGATAAACAGCAAGCAAGACAGTGGCTCAAGACAGAGAAACAAATTGGAGCGTTGTTACCTATTGCTGGTTTGCATGAGATAGAAAACCAAATTGGGATTGCAAGGAACCTTTGTGAGCGTCAGATACCGCAACAGCAGTTTCTGAGACATCTCTCCTCATTTCTAAAATCTTAGACTGCACGTATTCTTTGTGCTTTGAGACCGAGTCAATAACAGTCATGAGTTCATAAGCGCACTTCTTCGTTTCTTCTTCAGTTTGTTTGATTGTCTCCTGCAATTTCAATTTGGACGTCTACGAGAAAAATAAAATTTATTAGGAGTTAAAGCTTGACAAATTTTCATTAACAAGTAAATTGAAACCTTAAATTTAATTGTCCAAGAAATAAGTAGCAATACCTTCAGAATCTCTTCTGCGTCTCTTTCCAAAATATCCAAGTTATGAGCCTCCATTTGAACATCGTCCATCATCTGTCTGGCTTCAATTGCACATCTGTAAGTGTAGTCATGCGTCTCTTTCTTCAACAAATTAAGTTGAGCTTCCACCTGATGGATAAGTTATTCATGAGTAAAATATGAAATCAAAACAAAACCCTTGCAAATACTATCTCTTTCCTCCAAACCACAGTGCAGCAATAACCAATTAGATTAACTGAGGTCATTTATCACCACAAGTTTCAAACCTCTAGCCATAAAAAAAATAAAAATAAATAAATAATAAAAACCACAAGATGCTTCAAAAGTAAGGTTGGTTTCCAAAAGTTGCCAAAGGATCAATATTTGGAAATGGTCCTCCCTTTCCTCTATAAGAGAAATACCAACTTCCAGAAACCATTCTATCCAAGCCAATATCAACAAACTGAAGGCATTGCTTTTAAATAATATATAACCAGAAATTTCTGATAGTTGCCAATAGATGCATAAAACCCAGTGGCATCAGATTGCCCATAAGTACAAGAAATGTGACTTATTCTCCTAAATAATTTGTTTTTAATGCTAGTTTATGTCACAAATGCAAATAATCATGACAGTTACAGTGATTTTTAACTTGGTTAGACATACAACAGTAATCAATCGGACTTCATTATGCTCAACTTGGTAGCAATAATTCAAGCTCAGAGCATAGCAATGCACTGGGGAGTAATATCAGTTTATAAAACTAATATGTAACATCATAGCTGGACATAATAAGATGGAAAGATAACTTGTTCAACAAAAACAACAATCCTACGCCTATAAACAACAGGATCCATTAGCAGAAACCCAGGGGCTAAAAAATTATCAAAAGAAAACCAGTGGACCAGGGTTCAATTCCAACCACTCAACCATTTGATCATCTTTAAATTTCATAGAACAGCCTATGTTCTAAATGTTCATCAATATATACCTAATACTCGACAGGATGAAGTCTTATACATTACTAGAAGACACAAAATAAATTTGCTAAGGTAAAGAATTTGGTGCATAAAAACTTATGTAGATAAGGGCCAAAACAATAAAACCAGAAAGAAGCATCAAGACCAGTATGCAAAACAGAACTAAAACATAATGGTAAGGCTTGAACACAGCAGTGCCACCACGTTCATATTTACGTCATGCTGGGTTTGATTGAACTGAAACCAAACACACTGTTGAAACTTCTGAAACCAGATTGGTTCTGTCAAGTTCATGCTTATTGCAAACTCCTGAATCTATCTAGCCAATATGTGTCTGTGTGTACATACGTGCACACTCATACCCCTGTGAAACTGAAATGTGGAAATTATTTGTGGATTAGTTTCTTTGAGCAGTGGAGAATTTTTTCATGGAAAGAAATAACGAAAAGGTTCATCATCAGACAGAATGATGTTACTACGTGGTTTTATGACAAGAACAACCAGGCCATGAAAGGTTACTTCTACATACTTCTGGTATAGTATGCACTCATGCAGTAATTGACTAAGTTTTGTACCCATGAGCACTTTTCAAATAACCTAACAAGAAAACGATAATACCCTACACTAATAAAGAACTCAGCCCTTTCCTATGTGGAAAAAATTAATCTGTATAAGGATTAGTGTTGATCCACTTACTTCGTCAATATGAGATTGAAGTGTCGCTATAAAATTTCTTTTTCCCTCAATTGTAGCAGAAAGTTCACTTGACTGTTGCTGAAGGGAAATCAACTCTTCCAGTTTTTCCACAGAGCTTTTCTTTATATCATCAGAGTAAGAGTTAAGTGCTGGCTTTAATGTTAATTTGTAGTCAATCCCCATCACATCAGCTGCTGTTGATCCCTTAGCATTCAATACATACTGAAAGCCATTACCAAGTTTCAACCTGCTACCACCAAAAAGAGAACGATTGCATACAAAGATGAGTAAAATCGTCGAAATGGCACTGTCAACTGTCATTAGCCAGCAAGCAATTAAAACAAATAATCAAACAAACTTAGACTGCGTCTTTGTTGGTTCATTCATAGTACCAATATAATTAAAACTTCAAGAAATAAGATCTGACATAAACAAACAAGGCAAAGAACAATAATTACTTATCTCAACTTAAAGCACTTAAAAAGCGGCTAAAACATGTGGCAATTCATGAAAACTATCTTGGATGTTTTAGTCAACCTAAAGAATATTTGTAAGGCATAGATGACCCACGAAAAGAGTAAGCAAACACCTTCAAACAAATCAATGCCCAAGGAAAAGTGCTTAATGGGTCCATGAACATCTAGATCAACTTATCATTTTCATGCATTATGCAACAAAAATTTCATAAATCAATTGGCAACACTAAAATCACATGATAAGGAGGACAAACCTCCTCATAGCCTGGTTGCATTCCATAGCCAAAGTCTCAAGCTCCTTAAACTTATGGCTGAGCATGGTATCAAGATCCCAAGCCTTCTCCTCCCACGCATTCCTCGCCAGCTCGGCTTCACCTATATCCCTCTCCACAGCCTGCAATTCCCTCTTCATTCTATCCACGTCCCTGGCATTGAAGGTCTGCAATTCCACCCTCTTCTTCAACTCCTCATTCTCCTCGCAAATCCTCCGAGTGTCCGCCACTTTGGCCTCCAACTCCTTCTCTTTTGCCTCCAAAACGGCCTCCAATTTCGCGACACTCTTTGCCAGACTCCCAATCATTTCATTGAACTTGTTCACATCCTGCTCCAACACACCCCTCTCCTTCTCCAGCGCCTCCCTCTTGGAAGGCCCGGACCTCATCTCCTCCATCTTCCCCTCCAGCTCCGCCGCGGTCGCCTCCAAAACCCTAATACTCTCCTCCGCATTCTCCCTCTCCGCCTCCAACTTCTCCAAGAACTGCCGATCCAACGCCTCCACGGAATCATCATCCCCGCTAATATAATACGAATAGCTCTCCAGCGCGTACGCAGACATGGCGTTGTTGTCGACGAAGGCGCCGGAATTGGAAGCGAGATGATCGTTGTAGAGCACAATCTGGAAGAGCCAGTGGATGACGGCGAGCAAAGTAGGCCACTGGTGGTGGTTGACGGTAGGGTTTCGGAGCACGGACTTGTTGGGCTTGAAGGGGCATTTGAGGAATTTGAGTATGACGGGGAGGTCGTCTTCGAGCTTGGGGTTAGGGTAGTCGAGGCGGGCGACGAGGAATTTTAAGGTTTCGGTGATTTCCTTGGCGGAGGGGATCGGGAATTTGAGGAAGATTTGCAGAGAGTGGGAGGCCAAGTAGGAATTGATGGAGGAGAGGGTGGCCTGCTGGAAGGAGCGGTCTTTGTAGAGGTCGAGGGCGTTGGAGGTGGGGCCCATCCCCACGGAGGAAGGGCGGCTACTTGCGAAACTGGCATCGGAGTCTCGGTGGCGGAAGTGGTCCAGCGGCGTTGCTGGCGGTGGCCGTGGGTTGAAGGACTCCTTTGGTCGCCGACCCCTTATTGAAGCTCTTCTCATTTTTCTCCTTTCTTTTGATTTGGAGCGTTTCTTTGTCTTCGTGCTTTCAATTTTGAAGTGCTTTTCCCGCTTGTGGGCAACCGTTATAATACAAAGAAAGTCTTGGTGGGTAACTTGGTAATGCATTCGGACCAATACATCTTTTCTTAATCGACAAAAGCAATGAAATTGCAAAATTGGGCGGGGCTGAAATCAATAATATACCAAAGCTAAGAATTTTTAAATTGACATACGCTAGAAACCTAGGAAAATAAAAACTTGTTGGTGAAGTGATTTGTTTATTGCAGTCTCTCCAATTGATAATTACGAAGGATTTTGTTTGGAAGTGGGGAAACAAAGATGAAGGGGACAAATATTTAAGGTGTTTTTGTGATGAAAATTGCACTGGGAGTATTATTAGGCTCAAAGATCACTTAGCTCACACTCACAATAATATAAAGCCTCGTTCAACGGTTTCACCTGTCAAAAAAGAATGTGAGGAGTACTTTAAAAAAATTCAAGATGACCAAGGAGAAGCAAAATGAATTACTTCATGAGCAAGGCCAATTTGGGAGTGAAACATCTAATGAAGATTTGAAATCTATGAATTATGAAGTTGGCAGTGGGAATGAGAGTGGGAGTTGGAGTGTTCCAACTCCAAGTGGTGAGAGTTTTTTAGCTCCTAGGCCTAGAAGACCAATTGACAAGTATGTGTGTCCTCACAAGCTCAACAAAGTACATTTAATTTCAAAGTAAAAAAAAAGGAGGAGGAAATAAAGGATGTCTATTGAAAGATCGGGCTTTGGTTATTCAATTGTGGAATTTCATTCAATGCCACAAATAGTTTGTTTTACTTCTCCACGATGGAAGCAATTTCTAATTATATGATCAGGGTTTAAACTCCTTACCATGCATGAGTTGAGCACTATATAAACGTGCGACAAATAGTTTGTGCCAAGTTACTATTACCTGGTGGGACAAAGCAATTTCCAATTATATGCGTTCCAATTATATGATCATGGTACAAATAGTTTGTGCCAAGTTACTATTACTCGGTATCTTGGGGCAAGAACCTTTTTTATAGACTCTTTGGGTGGAGCAACTTGTGTTATATTTCGATGTGGGACTTTGTGCACATGGCCCAAAGGGCTAACACATGTCCATGTGAAGAATAACTGAGCCATGGTGAGTTGCCGCCCATTGTATTGATTTGATATTGGTGAAGTTTGTTTATGAGCATACATTAGTGCTTACTTTGATAAGGCATTACACCGACAATAAGGAGATCATACGTCTAGCGGTGACAAGGTTTGCCACAAGTTTTCTCACACTTTAAAGCATTTTTAAGGTTAAGCAATGTCTTATTTCTATATTTACCTCCTAAGAATAAACGAGTGAAGTGAGTTCTTTTAATTGTTTTTTTTTTATATTTTATGATTGTTTTTGTGTTTTGTGAATTTTGAATTGTGAATTATGAATGATCTTTGCATAAGACAATCATTGTGTTGGAATTCTATTTGAATTTAATAATCTTGTAGGCTATTGATAGGATTTTTAGTACTTGTGCAAACAGTGTTAAAATCACATAAAATACTTGCAAGAATACAAGGCTATTGTAGTATAGATGCTCATGCAAGGTCGTTTTCCTCAAGGACTAATTAGCAATTTATGTAAAAACAAATTCCAATTACTACTTAAAATAAAAAGTCAAGAAAGATGATTATAAATTTGGTTGATTCTAAAAAACAAATATTAAACAAAAACAAATACGATTGAAAGAAAGAGTTTTGAATATCAATTTATAAAAACACTAGGGTTTCACCATCACCTAGCAATCCTATGAACTTTTACCAATTACTTATGATTTGCACATGCCACTTTGAAGGTTAGGTTTTCCTAATGTATATTCTACTTGGAACCTCCAACACAGAACGTATATCCAACATGCAACCCGTCCGGACGTTCGGATCAAATCTGAACATGAAAGACTCATTAAGTTTTGTGAAAACCCTTTGAAAAACCATGCAACCCTTAAGACATGGTGTTCATCTTAAGTGAAATTACAATTATTAATCACAAGAAGCTAGCATCAATTTCAGGGAACCTTCCGACCAAAATTGCATCCAATTACTTTTCTAAAGATCCTAATGGTGATCAGGCATTAAGACAATTAGATAGTTTAAAACAGTGATTAACAATTCAAAATACACATGCACTCATCATAAGCAATTAAATAAAAATCACATATTCATGCTAAGGTTCAAGGCTTCACCCTAGCAAAAGAAATTTAGTTACGCATACTCATAATTGAAATCCAAGAAAATATCATTAAGAAGAAAAGAATGAAAACACCTGAAAGTTGCGAAAACCCAAAACCCTAACAATTGCTTTACACAATGCAAAGTTCAAAAGTGAAAAGGGGGTCCTCAATTCCCCGTGAGAAAGAGCTTAAATATCCCTTAAAACCTAGCTGCCAATGTACAGCTTTTCTATCCCCACAAGGAAACTAATTAAAATAAAATAATACTAGGAAATAAAGTCCAAATTGGAATAGGAGAATCTGCCCAAAATCTGCCCAGCCACGTTTTGGCCCCAAACCTCCTCCAAATCTGGCCCAAGATAGCTTGTTTTAAAGATAAAAATGTTCTGAACACTTCTCTAGAAGGCCACGAACCCATCCGAGGTCATCTTGGACTCCAAAAATGCAATAAAAGCCCAACACGTCACTATTCCAACACCGCGCACTGCTCCTTTATTTTGTTGCCAGAAAATAACCACTTGGAAGAAAAATCTGAAATTTTGGTACGATCAAGCTAAGTGACTCAAGAACGTCCTCCAACTAGAATTACTCCAAAATTCCTCAATTTGATTATGTTTTGCTCTAGAGAGAGTCGAAAGTCCTATATTGGAAATATAATTCAAAGTATCAAAATTCTTCCAAAATATTAACCAAAATATACTAAGAATGAGGTTAAATATATAATATAAAATATGTCCATCAGCTATCTTTTTCTTTTTTAAAGTTTACCTATTGTTATTGAATGATATTTAGACATTTGGATCGCCAAATTGATTGCCTATATTATGTATTTTTTTTTTATAGCTACAATATTTAGATTCCCAATTAGCTTATGCAACAATGCATTGATGCTTACAAGATGTGATAACTTATATAATTTGTGACGCGATACGCGATCACGATTTAAAACATTGGTGCATAGGATATTTTCACTGGTCTTGTTGGAGAAACTTCTAAAATGGTCTTTATGGGAATAGGTTTTACTTATGTGGGATTTAAGTCTTAATAAGAGGACTTGCAATGATATATATATTATACTATCCGAGGCTCGTGCTTTTGGTGGGGGTAGGAACTTGTCTATTACTTTGGATGTTACTTAGGAACAGTTGAGACCATCTTCTTCTCATGTTGATCATTTACGAATTTTCTCTGTTGGAATGGTGAGGGTTGTTCTTGACCCCAACTTGGAATGGTTAGGGTTGTTCCCAACCCAGCTTTAAATAAGAACCTTTTGTGGGTAACAAGTAGATTTAAACCCTATGCAGTCTGTATTTTGGAAGCTAAAATGTCTTGTTTTGTTTTTTCTATATGGTTTCCTAAGCTATAGGGTTTAACACGTTTGTATAGATCTCCTCTTCAAGACTAGTTGAATGGATGATTTAAGCTTGGAACAATGTGATTGTTAACATGGATCATTTGCTCATAATCTGGGCATTCTTCGAATCAACAAATTCAATTCTTAGATTAAACGGGGATTGGTGATTTGGGGTTCGTGATTCGTGTTTCCTAACACCCTTGCTCTAATACGCTGCATCAGTTGGTATTGGAGCTTAGGTGCATCATGTTGTGAAGAAAGGGAAGTAGTGGAATGAGCCAAGGACGTGAACCTAATACAAATGATGTGTATGGAAGGGACGATATTGGATGCTTGGCACAACAAGTTGAGTGGCTTGCCCAAAAAATGGAAACAAATCCTTTTGGCGAGCGAGGTCAAAATGAAGAAATGAGACTGATCGAGAATTTAGATGTGCAGCGTCAAGATGCGGGTTCAAGAATTGACAACACGGAGAATTTCTAGATTGGCTTAATTCTGTCGAAGAGGTTTTGGAGTTTAAGGAGGTCCTAATAGATAAGAAAGTTTTGCTTGTAGCAACAAGGTTTAGGGGTCGTGCCTCAGCGTGGTGGCAACAACTGAAAGCGACATATATGCGAAAACAACAAGATTGAGACGTGTGGGAAAAAATGCAGAAGCACATGAGCTCAACCTTCATATCGCCCAACTACCAAAAATTAATTTATCAATAGTTGTAAAATTTGAGACAAAAGACATAAACAATGACAGACTATACCACATAAATTTTATTAGTTGGTGGCTCGAAATAATCTTGTTGAGATAGATGAGCATATGTTGTTTTGGTATATTAGAGGCATGTGTCCTCAATTTCAGGATTGAGGTTTTTTGTGGTTGTCATTCTTTGCCCACTACGTGCGCTGTCAATTGGTATCAGAGCGTGGAAAGCATATCCTTGGGGAGGAACTCCACATCAATTGGAGTTTTGCATAAAGAGATATTGCCAAATTACTACAGAGTGTTCGTATATTTACATCATCTAAAGCTTGACGAAAATTGTTAGTGATGATTATTCATTCAATCATTTACTATATCTAAATCTTCCTCCAATATTTGATCGATGTTCGGATGGTTCATGTGAGATTTGTTGCTATACTTTTTTTGGGATTGAGAACTTTTTCGAGAAAGAGTTAAACATAAAACGGAGCTTTTGGAATGCATTGAATATGTTGTCGGAGATTATGTACCCTCTCTACACACATTATTTCTTCCTAATTTATCCTAACTAACCTAAACCCATCACACACTTTGTTTTTTCACACCCTATCGATAACTTGCTATATTACTAAACCTCATCCCATCACAAACCCGTATCGCAAACTCATATCGCTAAACCTCATTGCAGACCCGTGTATTGCTAAACCTCATCGCACAACTTCTCGACAACGACGCCACTAATCCAGGGTCGTGAAGAACGCAAGGTTAGCCTTCGATTTTGATTTGTAATTTTATGTTTCTGAGTGATATTTCAAAGATTTGATGTGTTTTAAAGTATAAATATGTATTCATGGTTGTGATTTTGTTGAAAATGGATGTATGGGTTTGAACCTGGCTTTACCAAAATAGCCCTAACTTTCGATGGGTTACCACCGAAATCATTGCATTGTTTTAGTGGTAGTTTAACGAATTTGTTTCAGTGTTTCAGTGGTTGTCTACCGAATTTATTTCTGTTTTACAGTGGTAGTCTACTGAATTCATTACTGAGATTATACTTAATATTGTTTTTCAAATATGAAAAGGACTCGTAGAAGTACTATTGAGGCTGCATCATCTCGACTTGATAGAGAGCGTCCTAGACCCTCAACGAGGAGACTTAGAGCTGCGAGGTTAGCCTCTCAAGAGGATTAGCCCCAACGTGGTCCCCCAATAGACCATGTTTCTCTGTTGAGCATTCATACTAATTATTAAACAAACAAAAAACATAATTATTTAATTATTTAATGGAATATAAAAGGTTAAAATACATTTTAAATAGAATTGCTACATAATATTTGCAGTTGCTTTTTGCTCGATGGAACCCTATACAATTTAAATGGCACGATCGACGGAATTTCTGCAGTTGTAGTCAATGGTAAATCCTAATACAATTAGAAAACTATCATATCTCGTGACTTGATTACCAAGCTATAACCCAATTGGGAAAATGAGAGTAACGCCTCTCATTTTAAGTCTCAGCAACATTTGCTTTCAACCCTAGCTCTTTCACTTTCTCCTTCATTTTTTTCATTTTTCTTAGACTTTGCTAGTTGCTCTAGACTTGTTGTTGTATGGCCACTGTTGATGAGTATTGGGAGGTGTTGGGCGATCCTTATTACGCCACGCAAATACTCCAAGTCTTCGACTTACTGGAAGCCGTCGAGAAATCTCAGTTATGGCTAGATATCAACGCCACTGTCACACAAATTGTTCTGCCCTCGATTTTAGATGACTAGGAGGATGTGGAAGACCACTACAAAGTAATGATGTTAGAAGACAACCACATGGGCCAACCTACCAAGAGCTTTAATCACAAGGGCAAACTCGAGATTGACTTCCTTATGGAGAACATCGCCAAGTCATCAGTTTTGAACACCATATTTCATGAGTTATCCAAGTCAATGCACGTCAAGCATGGTCATCCAACAAAAGAATTGTGCAAATCCATCACCAAAATAATTAAGCGCTCGCTCAATCTCTTTGTATCGTTTGTGCTCCCGAATACACTTCTTAAAAACATAAGACATTATGAGCAATGTCCTTGCCATAACTATGTCTCTATATTCGGTTTGCTTTTTAGTGAGGTAGTGAAGCTCTCCTTTGGTTTATTTTTAGGTGAAGCAATGGAGGCCGATCGTGCCATCGTAAGCATTAGTGAGTGGCTGTCATAACCAAAATGGATAAAGGTACCCTTAACAATCTCAAATGCTTATGGCTAACAACAAGTATAAGTGTCAACTTTTCGCGGTCTCCCTTTGGTCTTTAACTTATTTTTGGTTCAGTAAGCAAAGTAGAACTAAGGTTCATTAGCTCCTTGAGTATCATCTGGAGTTATCTCTTCTTTTCATCATCTTGTTGCTCATACCACATATTGAATCTTTGTAATTGCGACTTTCCTGGTGAAGTTGTATCCTGACTACTCTTTCATACATTGATAAGATCTAATTTCCTTCAATGTGAATGCATGCCATCAAATGGGATTGGTATACCACGATCTCTATACTCCACATTTTCATGTGTACACGGTAATTGATGGGTTCGATGAATAGCACAACCACATGATAGAGCATCCACCTTATCCATCTCTAACCTGTTTTAAAATAAATTACAATGTTAACTATGTAGGCCATATATGTACATGCAATAAGTAAACTGAATTTACCTGTTTTAACTCGCACACAATTACACTCAAAACTGTTATAGAAACAAACCTCCTAACTCTCTCAACTCTGGATGTTTGACCATATGTTGAATAAAACATCGACTCTTTTCAAAATATGCCTTAATCTTTGTGTGTTCCAGCTTTAACAATGAGTGAATCTACCCACGATCCCTCAAACTTAAGTTGACTTGAGCAAAGTTGTCGCTTCAACTTTGCATGTGCAATTTTCGCTATAAGTGTATATCCATGCGGCCACAAACCTATCCTTAAATGGATTTAATCAATTGTCATGAATGTATTCGAGAGCCCTTTTAAATTCACTAAACTTAGACTCAATCTGTCGCAAACAACGCTAATATTCCTCCTCCGTTTCTAAACCAAACAAAGTATTCTAAGCCCCATTAAATTGCTTCCTTTGTTTTAGGGTCCTAAATAACTTCTTACAGTTTGCAAACACTCCTTTATTAATATGTCATACACATAATAAATGTTGTGTACTTGGAAATATAGATGTAATAGAATCTATAAGTGCTAACTCTCGATTTGTGACAATAACACTAGAAAGACAATCATCATCCAACAACCTCATCAATCTAGTTAATACTCATGTGTAATTGTCTTCTTTCTCGGCATTAATATACACATAGGCAACAGAGAATGTCATATTAGTAGATGTCACCCCAACAATTTGCAATAGTGGGAAACGATACCTATGAGTTTTATAAGTGCAATTCATGATAAGTACATATGGAAATGCCCGCAAAATCTCAATCGTAATAGGGTGTATCCAAAATAAGTCAATTACAATATCACCAAATGTCTTATACTACTCAATATAATTGTGTTCGAACAACTTAGTAAGCAATTGTTGCATTTATGTTCCCCCATCAAATTCTTTGGTTCTATTTTGGATCCTAGCATTATATATTGTCTTAATAGTTGAAATATTCATTGCATCTCTTTCCTTCACGATGACCGAAATATCTATGGGTTTTACCAAACTCTTAGACATGTCAACCAACAAGACATTCTCCTCTTCAGAAAGTTGCCTTACAAATGAATGACCTTAAAGATATTCTAAAACAACTGTAAAACTTCCAATCATCCTCTTCACCAGTATTGACACCTTTTGTTAAGAATGGACATCCATATTTCTTGGTACTAGTGTCCCTCAAACACTTTTTTGTATCAACATTTGCAGCTGACATTACATCATTTGTCTCGCTAGACTTGCAAGACTCATATTTACTGTTGCCCTGACCTTCAAAATCAGACCTTCTAATAACAATGACAATATTATTCATTTTTCCTTATGCACAAGTCCATCTAATTAATGCATCTCTAACTTTGAATATCTACACATTAAACCCATGTTATTTGAAGTTAAAGTTTGAACCATTGATGCCACGTTAATGATACTAAATAGGATTTCATACCAAAAAAAAAAAAAAAAAGATACTCAAAATGATTACCTCGTAAGTTATGAATTGATCAATATAGTCCATTACATATTTTGTTCCAACATTGTTGCCTTCAGTAGCGGTGTCACCTTGTTCTTGTTCCTTCAATATAAGTAAGGTCAAAATAGTTTGCATTAAATTTGTGATCGACAACAAGTTATTGAAAAAAAAAAAATTACATTTCGATTCGTCGCCACCAAATAATAGGTAAGATTCGGTCATACGATACCAAACCCTTTTCCACTTTACAGTGGACCTCTACTACATCTTAAGTTAACAGCCGATCAAATAAAATATGTTTAATGTTTTAGTGGAATTGTGTTTGGTACTCGTCTGCCGCACGTAATCAGTGACCACCATGCAACCCTAAATTTGAAAAATGCCAAAAAATTAACTCACACCTCATTCGAAGCCTCCTTAACTTCAATCTCACCCTTATAAATAAATACTATGTATGTTTTCACCAATATAAGCGCATAAATCTTGTTAGAGTTGTAGGAAGATATGATGGTTTGTGAAAAAAGTCTAACTAGGGTTGCAGGAACGTATGTGTGTGTATTGAGTAAATTTAATTTATATTTTAAATGTTTTTTTAATCCTTAATGGTAATTATGGACAAGGATAAAATAAGTTATTCATGTTTAAAATTAGTACGAGGATCAAAAGAACAAATTGTGAGGTTCAAATAAAATCACCATTCTCTCTCTCTCTCTCTCTCTAACATTTCTCATGCCCCTTTTGCAATCATAAAGAACTCTTCTAGATATTTTAAATTCAATATATTCCTCATGACCCATCTTGGACGAGTTAAAATTATTTAGGAGCCATTAGCGATAAAAAAAAAACACCTTCATTTCATTTTTCAATCACATATTGGTAGATTATTCTCTATTATTTAGGTTGAGAATTGAGGTATTTTCTTGGTCAAAAAATTCTTTATTTTTCTTGAGTTTGTTAGAGCATTTCTAACTGACCCGTTAAATGACAGGTGGCATGACAAACGGTAACAATTGAAGCTACTTAGAGATCCAATTGAGTTGTCATTACTGGCATGGAAAAGAAGGTAGCAAAGACGTCAAAATTGACAGCAACATACTGAGGCGTTATTTCCTTGGTATGAATTTTTTATTTTCTTTGACCCCACTTAGCTTTAATTACTGTTTGTTGTCTTTAATCAGTGCCATCGAATTTTTTTATTCTTCTAACCCCACCCGCTTTTATTGTTTTTCAAATTCATTGAAAAATAATAATAAAATAATAATATTTTTTAACGTTTATAAAGTATTGAGTTATACAATATAGCTACATCAGTCATTAAATTGAAATGAGTGTTTGTATTTGACATCTCTTAGTAAGTTTCTGTCACAAAATATTAAAATCTGGAAATTGGACGAATAATCAATCGAATACACGAAAGTTCGGAGTAACAGAGTCATAGATAGCTCGTAGGGTCATAGGCACGTGAAGTTTTGGTTAGGAACCAACGCCAGAACGTGGACACACATTTACCGTACAGCACAACGGCACGTGACATCGTGACTAGCTTTAAACCACTGAAATGGAGCGTGCTCCGCAGTCTCCATAGCAGCACGTGGATGTCAAACTAAAGCAGCTGCCCCACGTCTCCTCTCTCTCCCCTCTCTCTCTGTGTCCAAAAAATGGTCTCAAATCACAAAGAGAGAGAGAGAGAGAGAGAGAGAGAGAGAGAGAGAGTGGCGTAGAAATGACTCGAACTCAACGAAAAATTTGGTAATTGCTTTTGCTTCTCTTTTTTTGTTGCCCCTCCCGCCCTTTGCTCCCTCGCTTTGTCTCTCGATATCTCCGCCTAAGCTTTCGAGTTTCTGCTCTCAAACCCTAATTTCCTTTTTCTCTCTCCCTCTCACTCTTTCTCAAATCCAAATTTCTTATCCATGTGCTATTACGTCGTTGGAGTTTGAACACTTGCATATATCTGGTGCGATGCTCTTTCAATTTCTCTGTTATCGAATGTTTTTTCCTTGTTCGTTTCTTGAGCTTGAGAATCTGTTTGGTTGCCGAGAAATGGAAGGGAAACCACGGAAATTACAGTCAGTTGCCTAGTTTCATCTCTCTATCTCTTTTTATTTAAAAAAAAATAAAATTGGAAATTGGAAATTTGAAAGTTGGGTTTATTCTTTGCTTGGAAATTGAGAAATCAAAAGTCCTCTGTTGGGGCAGCTGAGCCTGGCACGACTTTAATTTTTAGTCTTTTTTTATAGCAAAATTTCACGATTTGGGTTTGCGTAATTTCCTTTGCTCTCTCGGCCTTCATATATGTATATAAGATTTTCACATTTTCACATTTTATCTCTTGGGATTTTTAATTATTCAAAATTTTTATTTGAATATTAATATTGTGGATCTCTCTCATATGGATAAAGGTCAGGTGCCATGTGCTTGGGTTCCATGATTTTCCTTATTATTTGATTAATTTATTAACTGTCTTCTTGCGTGCTTCATTGATTAAACACGTTAGTCTGTATAAATCTCTGACCTGGTTTTTTTTTCTCTTTTAATTGTATTTCAGATGCACTTTAGTCTCCCCAACTAACTTATCTTGGATCCAGAATTGCTCTGACTGCGACAAAGGTAAGGCTTTCGGGTTTCAGTTTGGATTAACAAGATTTATCATTAGCTGGAATGTACATTTTTCTGGGTATGATTGGCTCGTTCATGGGGAAGCCATTTTTGGGTAATTTATACTACTTTGGTATTTCATTACCTCGCCCATCTAAGGTTCATACTGGCGTATATGCAATTGTGTGTCTCTTCTCTTTGAAGATTCAATTGAGTACTGGATAATTTGATCTCCTTCAATATTATGATCTGAGAGTTGATCTCAGGGTTCTTTCTTCTTCTTCTTCTTCTTTCTTTCCAAATGGTTTGATTGTTGATCTCAACGTCAAGGGATGTTATCTTTGATTTTTTTTTTTTTTTGGGTTATATTTATTATAGTTTCAGTTATCTTCTTGGTATCGCATTCAATTGTTACGGAGCAATTATTTGAATTCAGACCACAAATAGGGATCTTTAGACCATAAAGCGTTTCTATAATTTGCTTGCATATACTTGGGCTGGTTGAAAGGAGTTATGTATCTTTCCAGAATTCTACTGAGACTCTAGGCATTGCAGGAAATAAGAAGTAAAAAAAATGAGACTTCTAGACATGTGAAAGTGGGATGGGATAGGAATGTTCTGTACACAGTTGTACCTCAGTGCCAGCTATTTGCTGCGTCTCAGTATTTCATTTTCCCAAACATGGAAAATGTTACTCCATGTGTTGAATCAGATGGCTATTTATGTTTTAGATGCAACCAGTGGGGAAGTTTGTGTTTCTAGGGTCCTGAAACCTTTGGAGTCCGCTTAAACCAGTGTATATGTATAACTTTGGTCTTGTGCATTTTGGGATGTCAAGTAAGCATATTGAGGAGGGGAGTGCCTTCTCCTACAGGCTACAACAGTTTGTTCTACTTAATGTGTTATATCTGGTTTATGGTTTAGAACTTAAGATTGTTGATCTCCTGAGAATTACAGTTCTGTCACTAGGTGGAAAAGATTCTGTGACTTCAAATCTGTTCACTCTGTGAAATAAATTTATATAAAAAATCGACCTTAAACCATAGAGGTCTGAAATGTAAAATATTGCAAACAAGGCCGGTGAGATATAACTCAAATTTGTAACTTACAAACATTCCAAGCAGATCCTTACATTGGCCCACAAAAAGTTTTAAAACAAACGCTTGTCAGTGTCATGCCCACTTTCATAAATTGATCATGTCAGAACCTTTTGAAGTAGTTTGCTGCAATTCTTATTCCATGTTAATCATTTCATTATCTGGTGTATTCAATTTTGGAAGGAAATGTTGTCAGATTTCAAAGTGATGCCTGATTCACTAGATTGATATAACCTATGATATTCTGGAAAAATGTTTAATTTCAACCAGTTTACTCACTCTCCTCTTTCTGCAATCCTTGGATTTTTTTTTTTTGGATTACTATATACTGGCTGTCAATTTTTCTTTGCCTTTATTTAAACCTTAATTGGGAATGTCTGTAGGAAGGAAATGATGCCAGATTTTGAAGTGATGCATGATTCACTAGATTGATTCCACTAATATTCAGAAGAATGTAGGATTTTCAGACCTTACTTGCAATGCTTGAAGCTTTTCACATTAGTACTTTGCAACATTTACAGCCTGTGAATTGTCTTTGGCTTTTATTCAAGCTTTAATCTTGGGATATGTCTGTTTCCCGGTCTTGCTAGATTGCAGAGTCCATATTAAGTTAACCAGCGTAATAGTTTGCAACTAATTAAGTCAGGAGAAATTTGCAATTTGTCAAGCAAGGATGCCTCTGTTTTATATCAGGATTGAAACGACTGTTCTGGATGGTCTAAATGGCCATAAATCAGTCTTGTCCCATCTCTTGAACTCTATGAAGGCACATGTCCCCTGAATGTGGTCAGGTAAGACGGAAGAGGGCACTTGTTTCTTTTTTTTTTTATTTTATTTTATTTTTAACCTTCCCTTGTGAATGGATATACATCCATATCCTGTTCTCCACCTTGTTACTTAGAAGTATACTATATTAGGAATTGGAATTTTAGAGGAAATTGCAAATATGCATTTCTGGGGTAAAGGGGGGATGTATAGTGAGAACCTTGGTCAATCCCAACTGAGATTACTTGATGAAGGAGATAGTATGAAGTACTAATAGTTAATTTTTATTATTTTGATAAATGGGGTAGGGGAGATTCAATATTAGGACCTGTTCCAACATTGGAAAGAAAAGTACCACTAGACCAAGAGCTAGTTGGTTTCCAAGAGTTTTCAGTGTCCTAAGATTCTCTCGCTTGGTATCTGATGCTTTTGTTATGAGGACTCAGGATTCCCTTTTTCTTTTAATAATTTTGGCCAACTATTGATATTTTTAAGTTTCAAAGCTTGTCAACTAACTCCATCTTCTGTATGTGCTGCTTTGTATCCATTGTGAGGCGTGTTCCTCCCCAGATAACCAGTTCTAATAATTGGTGATTCGTCTTGTGGTTTATTTTTCGGATACAAGGTTCTGATTTCTTGTTATTCTTTGAGACTTTGATAATTGTTGCACAGAATTGGCATCTGCAGTAGTAGGATGAACTTTACTCTACCTATGTTGGTGTGGAAGTTCCTGGTGTTCTGTCTGCTGTTATACGTGTGTGTGTCTGGATTATGCCAGTTCTTATAAACTTTGCAATATGGTTTGCAGGTGAAGCCTGAAAATGGCAAAAGGTAGCAGGGGACGACGCAGGATTGCTTCCCGAAGATACAGACCAACGCCATACCCATTGCGCTCTAATCAAGATATATTGGAGGATCTGTGCCCGAAGAAATGCTCCAGAGATTTGGAGAAAAAAGACTGGGATGATGCAACATGTTCTGTGTGCATGGAGTATCCTCACAATGCCGTTCTTCTCCTATGTTCCTCTCATGACAAGGGTTGCCGACCCTACATGTGTGGAACTAGTTTCCGGCATTCCAACTGTCTTGGCCAGTACAAGAAAGCTTATACCAAAATGGTGTCATCTGATCATGGACAACCATTGCTTGGTTCCGATAACAATCCAATTGTGCTACCAGATTCTGAATGGCCAGCACAGAAGTGTGAAGTCTCAGAGCTTGCATGCCCCCTCTGTAGGGGAAAGGTGAAGGGCTGGACTGTTCTTGAACCAGCACGAGATTATCTAAATGCAAAAAAGAGAAGCTGCATGCAAGAGAATTGCTCATTTGTTGGAAATTACAAGGAGCTTAAGAGGCATGTGAGGGCAGAACACCCCTCTGCACGGCCGCGTGAAGTGGATCCAGTACTCGAACAGAAATGGAGAAGGCTTGAACATGAGCGGGAGACGGATGATGTGATCAGCACAATACAGTCTTCCATGCCAGGGGCAATGGTTTTTGGAGATTACGTAATAGAAGGAAATAATTATGGATTTGATACGGACGAAGAGGATGGTGGTTTCGATGCGGAAGCTGGGGAAAGGAATGGAGGATTTGGGTTGGGCTTTGATGGTAATCTGGTGAATGTCTTTTTCCTATTGCATGCATTTGGGTCATCAGGGACTGGGCGACTGAGGCAGCCTGAGAGGGCATTGCACCACCCATCGGACGGTAGTGCAGTTGGCATCCGGCACAGCACTCCTATTGGTGGTTCGGATTCCTCAGATCAAGATGATGAGAATGACAGTAATGGTGATAATGCTGGTGGTGGTATGTCATTGGTGAGTCGACTCCGTCGTCATGGCAGGGTGTTGTTGGGACGCTCTGGGAGGAGACGAAGGCGTAGAGAAGGAAATAGTGATCAAACATAAACTGAATCGTGGTAAGAATGGGGGGGAATTTAGGAAACCTTGCGTAGGCACACAAATTTTAGGAGTGATTTGCACAAAAACAAATAAAAGAAGTTATGATTTTTAACTTTCTCGCATTTGCATTGGATTTAATTGTCATTTAGAAAGCTGGGAAAAAAGGAAAATGGAGATGATGGTTGTTCCTTTTCCCTCTGTTGTGTAATATATTTTCAAATGTAATTTTAAACTTCCCTTTTACCTTAATGTATGAATATAAATTTCCTTCTGTGTATGTGATATTTCTGACAGAACTCGGCCTCTCTCTCTCTCTCTCTCTCTCTCTCTCTCTCTCTCTCTCTCTCTCTCCTACCACTGATTTTTCTTTCTGTCTTTCTCTCTCTTTATAATTTGGCCAAAATAAATTAGGTTGAAGCTTTTGGTTTGGACCAATCACTGGAAGGAGCTTCATCTGATAGAAATAGATTCAATTACCTCAAAAGCTTTGAATAAATGAATGAATGAGGTCTGCAACCTGATAGCCTTGCAACTTCCAATGCATGGGCGGTTACTCGGGGAAGAGATAAGGCGGCTGACTTTGCCTTGGAAATTTGGTGGTATTTTTGTATGAAAAAGCTTGGACACTTTTCTTCGTTTTCTTTTCTTTTTGGGTAATTACATAATGTACAAAAATGCAGTTTTTCAACTATTATTCTATTAACTTTTTGCCCACCAGCTGCTCGACGGAAGTCCAGAGAAGGCGCGCAGCTTGACTTTTTTTTAATTAAAAAAACAGCCTGGGAAAACCAAGTCCATTATTATAAATTCAAAACTAGCCCATTAAACTCACCGACAATGAAAAGAGGCAGCCAAGTGTTGGGACACTAAACCCACCGTTTCACTAACAGCAGGCTAATAACAAAACGGTGTGTATTGTTTATTAGGGCAGCAAGACGAGCCAGACATCTTCTTCGCCAGGGCTCCTCTGCAACTCAGAAAACTCTTCGCAAGGCTAAGCTAACATATCTACCTATTTGTTTTTTTGGAAAATTTTGGGCCGGTAAGCAGCCCAGCCTGCCCCCTGTGTAGAACCACCCCTTGCAGTCGCTCTTATCTCCACTCCAGCCACCCTCCCCACTCCTCACCTTCAGCCACACCCTGCCGCCGCTGCTATCTTGGTAAGTTTTTCTTCTTCTTCTTTCTCTTCCTTTAATTGAATTTTTTATTCTCCTTTTTCTAAAATTTAGGATTTAGGGTACTTATATGATAAAATAAATAATAAAAAAATTAAGGATTTTGACATTACAGACTTGTGTGGTGGAAATGTATGGGAAGAACATTTGCTTCTATTGGTTGTACTTTGATGTTCAGTGAGTGCCATTTCTTTGTATTTGTCAATTGTAATAGCTTCTGAAAAGTGAAAACTATAGAGTCTAGTAGTCATTGAAGATTCAAAGAGGCAGCGAAACTTTTAACATAATAAGGGCAGTGAAGAGACTTCTTTTTATAGTTCAGTTAACAACTTTGGGCTTCTTTTTAGTGTAGGCGCATCAATGGCGGGAGGCAAGACAAAGAAAGAGAAGGCGAGGCCAGCAGGGCACACGCCTTACCAAGGAGGCATATCGTTCCACAAGTCCAAAGGACAGCACATACTCAAGAATCCGTTACTTGTGGACTCCATAGTCCAGAAGTCAGGTATCAAATCCACCGATGTCATCCTAGAGATTGGTCCTGGTACTGGTAATCTCACCAAGAAGCTTCTAGAAGTTGGTAAGAGGGTCATTGCTGTCGAGATTGACGCTCGAATGGTTCTCGAGCTGCAGAGACGATTTCAGGGCACTCCTCACTCCAACCGCTTGCAGGTACCACGTTTTTCGTGCTTCTTTCTCAAAATTTTTATTTTTTCAACCCAAATGGTTCTCGAATGGTTATTGAGTTGTTATACTCAGTTCATAAGTTGATTCCGTTTGTATGTTGATACCGAGGATTGCTTATCCTCATGATTATCAATATAAACCATTCATATTAAAAAAATAATAATTGCAATTAGCCTTTCAGTGAATATGATAATTTAGAAAGTGTGAACTATTATGCCATGAAGGAATTCTCAAATTCTGTTGTATGATATGTTATGCATGATGCGATGTGTTGTTGATGATTTTCATTGAATACAAATAGAGGATTTGTTTGCTATGTCCACAGGTTATTCAAGGAGATGTGCTAAAGACTGAGCTTCCCTATTTTGATATATGCGTAGCAAATATCCCTTATCAAATCTCATCTCCCCTCACATTCAAGTTATTGAAGCACCAACCTGCTTTCAGATGTGCCATTATAATGTTCCAAAGGGAATTTGCAATGAGACTGGTTGCGCAGCCTGGTGACAAGCTCTACTGTCGTCTTACCGTCAACACGCAACTCTTGTCTCGGGTCTCCCACCTCCTCAAAGTTGGAAGGAACAACTTTCGCCCTCCGCCTAAGGTAGATTCCTCTGTCGTTCGAATTGAACCCAGGAAACCGCCTTTTGAAGTGAACCAAAAGGAGTGGGATGGCTTTTTGCGGATCTGTTTCAATAGGAAGAACAAAACGCTTGGCTCAATTTTTAGGCAGAAAAGTGTCATCAATTTACTAGAGAAGAATTACAAGACCTTGCAGGCGCTTAATCTTGCACCAGCCCAACAAGGTGCCTTGGAGGATACTAATGATGTGATGGATTTTTCAGATGAGGACATAGAGATGGATGATGATGGAGTGGATGATGGAATGGAAGTGGAGGATGGTAATGCAGAAGGGGAGGTATCTGAATTCAAAAAAAAGGTTTTGAGCGTGTTGAAGAAGGCTGGTTTCGAAGGGGAGAGGTCCTCCAAGCTCAAATTACAGCAATTCTTGGACCTGCTTTCCGAGTTCAACAAGGATGGTATACACTTCTCCTAAATTGGGACCCAAATGTTTTGTCTGTTAAGATTATACCCAACCCAATTTTGTTAGGTTTCAAGTCTTTCTCTTGTTTTATTTATTTTGGTTTTTAATGTTTTATAAGAGGGTACGATTGGATAATTTAGTTAGACATGTGGATGGTTTTCCAATTCTCCTTTCTAATGCATCTCTATCTCCATCGTATTATTATAAGGACAGTTACTCCTCGTTGTGTTGAGATTTTATTTGAAGTTTGTTGCCCTATTTTTTTGAGAGTTCGACGGAAAGGAGATAAAATCAAGAAAATGGGGGTTTTTTTTTTTGTTTTTTATTGCTTTAGGACCTGGTGAAACAAAATCCTAAGGTCATTTTCTGAAATGCTAACGTCGTAGCATCCAACAGTCACCGTCTATGGCAACAGGAGCCCAGAGTTACGGTAACCACCTCCATTCTCAACCATTTTAGAAATATGCTCATCTTAGAGGTAACCTCAGAATGTTGCTGCCGGAGAAGATGTTTGTAAAGGATTGTATTTGTTGTATTGTTTGGCTCCTCCTTTTTTTAACAAAAGTTACAAAACCGTTGTAATCTCCTTAGAAATTTAAGATAGCTTCTAGGGTACATTAAGTGGTTACTGGTTTCCAAAGATCTACACAGGTAAGTTCATACACCTTCCATTCCACACATACATTGCATTTGTGATGTACTTAGTTTAATAAGAAACAAAATTAACCAACAGCCTATTTCAATGGACTTATAAAGACTATTGGTATTAGAATCGCATTTTGATAGTGTGTGAGAAATTTTTCGTCTTGTAATTTAAACTATCGCCTCACGTTTGTACTAAAAACAAAACCAAAAACGAAGCAAGCCTCTTTGTTAAATTCCATGGAGACTAGGTTGAATTTATCCAAGGTGTTAAGTTTCTTATACATGCCTGATGCATTTTGTAAGATTGAATAACGACACAATAATAAGAAGCGAAAAAATTCACAAAAGAATCACTTATTACTAGTGACAGGCAGAGGAAGGAATAAGTAAGAGAGAGATGGAGTCATATTTCTACTGAAACAACTTGAATATACATATGCTACGGGAAAGTGATTTTGATCATAAAAGTAACATTCACTTAGAGGTGTTTGCTGGTCCACCAGCTGCTCGACGGAAGTCCAGAGAAGAAGAAGCGCAGCTTTTTTTTTTTTTTGGTCTTAAAAAATAATAATAATAAACAGCCTACCAAAACGACATCGTGTTTATTAAAATGACCTGTTAAAAACCACGCCGTTTTGGGTCAGGACTTAAAAAAATAACAAAGTAGTTTAGCTTCAGCATATTCAAAACCCTTCCAAAACCCCAATTCTGCAAATTGAGAGATTGGAGAAAGTTCCTTCGGACAGAGATTTCGAGTCTCGGAACGAATCCACTATTTGCAGGTTTCTCTGTTTTTTCTTTCAGTTTCTTTTTCCTCTGCAAGTCTGCTTTGGTTTTCTCTGGTGATGGATTGTAAATTTGATGGATCAAGTACTCCTAAATTTACTACTGGATCCACTACTGTGCATTAGGGAATTTTCCTTTATGAATACTTGTCTGGCTTTGTTATAGGAGAAATGATAATTCTATGGCTGATTATGTCTTGGTGTTCTGTGTGTGTGTTTGTGTTGACCTTTTAAGAGATTAAGTGAAAAGTGAACAATGAACAAGGATAAGATATTCAAGTTAGCCAAGGGCTTCAGGGGAAGGGCCAAGAATTGCATAAGGATTGCCAGAGAGAGGGTGGAGAAGGCCTTGCAGTATTCCTACAGGGATCGCCGCACCAAGAAGCGAGATATGCGCTCCCTGTGGATCCAACGCATCAATGCTGGCACCCGCATCCATGGTGTATGTATCGAATTGTGTCTATTATCTTATATGTGGTTTGAGAGAATTATAGCAGTTTCGCTTTCAATTGGTTTTGGACTTCAATCTAAGTTACCGTTTTCCTGCCACTGTTGTTTGCTATGTTTATATAGTTATCTTTATCCAGTTGAGTTATTCCTGAGTTCCTTTCTATATTGCCTACAACTTGGATGGAAAAGACTGAGAGAGAAAAATACATGTGAAGAAAGTGGATGATGAGTATTGATTTGCTCAAAGATTGTTGTCTTGAGCAATAGGTACCCAATCTTTGTGTATATAGGTGGTGGTATGGCGGTAGAGTAAAAAGGCCATCCTATTGTTATGGCAGTGAGTCAATGACTCTGGTAATGTGGTCCTGTGACTGAGCCTCACCATAAGCCTCGCCATCAGTAGGGCATGTAGGTATGCTGATGTGGATTTTCTTTAAACAAAATGGGCAAGAACTTGTGTCAGGTCATTTTGGTTGGGGATAATTTCAAGAGACCTTTATTCCCAGCTTGCCTGTTTTCAGTCTGAGGTTGAATATCTTGGCTAGCTGTCCCTCTGGCATTCCTTTCAGTCTGAGGTTGCGTTGGAGTCATATATTGTTGAAAATCATGATTATTGAAAATTATGGACTTAAGTTTTTCAATATGCTGCAGAACAGTGAACTTTATATCAGTTTTTGTTGGTTTTAGGAGTTAAAGATGGGAAAACGAGAGACTATTTTTTATGCTAACGTATACATTTTCCTCATAGAATAGTAAGAGAAGCATGGGCCATCTACGCATGGTCATCCTAACTGGGGTAGGGTCTTTTTTGTTAAGTTTTTTTGTCTTTTTTGTCTAGAGGTTGCTTAAGCATAAAAGATCAAGAGGATTGTTCTTTCTCCAATATTGGTTAACATGGAGAGTAAATGTCTAAGAACTTGGTTAGTGAAAAGTACCTGGAGAAAAGTAAAAATAATAGCATGCGAAATTAAGGGTCCTCATTGGAATTCTTGGAATTGGTTACAAAGATTTTTAGTATTTAAATCCTGGCTGTGGTCTTAAGAACTTTGCTCAATGTTTTCAAATTGACTTCAAGTTTTTAGTTTTGGTTCTCATTGGAATTCATGGAATTGGTTACAAAGGTTGTTAGCATGTAAATCCTGCCTGTGGTCTTAAGAACTTTGCACAATGTTTTCAAATTGACTTCAAGTTTTTAGTTTCGGTTCTCATTGGAATTCATGGAATTGGTTACAAAGGTTGTTAGCATGTAAATCCTGCCTGTGTTCCTAAAACTTTGCTTAATGTTTTCAAATTGACTTCCAAGTTTTTAGTTTTGACTTGAATATTCTCTGCACTAATGTAGATCCAAATTATATTTTTATGGTTGGCTTTGGAAAGTCTAGGAAGTTGGGGAAAGCTACAGCAGTTTAGATTAAGATGTAAGGAATCATATGTATCTTTCTGGACCTTCTGGTCTGAAAGAAGCTGTTGAGCTGTTGGATGGGTAGAAGCTGGAACATATTGCTGATTCGATGATCTTAAGCTATTTGAGTGTTTTTTTGCGATTTCCTGTATAATATTTGTTTTCTAGTGTATTCTGATCTCCCTTTTATTTGCGTTTTACTGCTGTCATCAGGTTAATTATGGGAATTTCATGCATGGGTTGATGAAGGAGAACATTCAGCTGAACAGGAAAGTTTTGTCAGAGCTGTCCATGCACGAACCATACAGTTTCAAGGCCCTAGTAGACATCTCTCGCACTGCCTTCCCTGGGAACAAGAACGTGGTTCATGCTCCCAAAAAGGAAGGCCTTTCAATGCTTGTGTAATTGGCCATTTAGTTAAATGCATCTTTGCTTAATATTTTAGTGCTTGTATGGAACAGAACTTTCTGAGTCTCTTGTTTTGGTCTTTTTGTCCTTTAGATTTTGATCAAGATTATTGCTTGTTAATGCAAATTTTAGTGAAGCTGCAAGCATTTCTCTTTATTTCCTTCCCCACCTCCTTATCTGCACCGAGTCCACTCCATTCGGATGGTCGTGTATGGCGTAGACGTTCGTTCATATCATGATCGTGGTTCCATACATATGTATTATGGGAAAAGATAATGAAGTATCTAGAGGAATCATAATAACCCGGTAGGCTGATAAACACACATTATTTTGAATATATGATGCGTAGATTTTGGGTTGGGTATGTTTGAAAACGGGTATTATAAACTCATAATTTGTGCTATGAGGCCTTGGCTTATCAGCTAATCATTGATTGTCACGTGAAAAAGTTATTATGTGTGGCATGACGTGATCGATCAGGGATAACGAAATAGTATTATCTCTGTTTTACACTAGCGTTTCTTCTTAGCTATGTTCTTTAGTTTTATTTGCCATCATGGCCTTTAATGAAGTATTCTCAAGAGTTGAGTAAGCACTAACTTTGTCTCAAAGAAACACAATTGAATACAAATACACTATACATCTCGTTTTTATCATGTGAACTGGCAATACAAGGAAATACAAAGTTGCAAATTGGAGGGAAAATGGTGAGAATATGAGATGGCCTATTTTATTACTCATTTAATAATTCTATTAATGGGTCAAGGGATACTACCTTATTCACCTAAGTTTAGTCCTTCGTGACATACACACCTAAACACAATTATAGAAAGACTTTCTACATCCAATTACTATTGTACAACTCCCAAAAAGAGAATCTCAACTCGAAATACAAAGAATCAGATCAGAATTTGGTAGGATTGTCTTTTGGATCTTCCTCCAACTTGAGATTTTTCTTCAAAATTACAAAAAAAAACTTATAGCTTGACACATGTATATAAACTTATTTTTTGTTTTTAATGAGTAACTTTAGTGCCAACAATGTCTAGTTCAATGAAAAAGGTCTTGACTTGCAGACAAGTGATCTCAAGTTCAAACCCCACACATTGGATATGTGTGTGTGAAAAACCACTCATTTATCTTGTAGTTTAAATTATCGCTTGTACTAAAAAATAAAAATAAAACTTAGAAAAAACTTCACTATGTACATGGGATATAAACTCCACAAGATCTATGAAATTCCTTTTGATTGCTTCGTATTTATTAGGCCATTAACTGCTTAATGAAATAAGAAATCAGGACTAACGTGATATTCACCGCTTATCCGGTGATTGATTTGATCTTCTAATTATCCATGATGCACCCGCTATGGTTATTTCGTACCCCCCTTTTTCTTTTCGTATGATTTTGCTTACTATACCTGCTGCTGTAGCATTATAAACATTATTGTTACTCTTGCTCCCGTCAGGACAAATCTGACCCCTTCCCCTGTTCCCGCCTATTGAATTGAACTTCTAACTATACATGTTAGATCTTGCAGGACTCACAGAACCAACATGTTAGTGTCCAATATGTGTTCTCCTCTACGAACTTATGTAAAAGGTGTCGTACACTCTTAATCAATGCGTGATGAGGAGCTTGTTAATTTCCCGAGTATCAGCTCGTGGATAAATTTCTTTTTACACTCTAAAATTGTACACGTGTAACATTTTCTTACTGGGCGTAAAATCTATGCTACCACTTACTTAATTCTTTTGGGTCCCCACCCGAATTCTGAGACGAAGGGGAAAAGCCTAGATATAGACTGGAGTGTAGCCCATCCAGCCATCACACCGAGCCCACCTGGCCTTAACAGCTCAGACCAAACAACACAATAAAAGATAGAAAGTCTACCCCAAAACAGCACGGACATCCCTCCCTACCATTTGCAGCCGCTCCGATCTCCACTCCAGCCACCCTCCTCACTCCTCACTCCTCACCTTCAGCCACACGCATGCCGCATTGCTGCCGCTGCTGCTGCTGCTAGCTTTGTAAGTTCTTCTTCTTCTTTCTTTATCTTTTTCATCTAAACAATTCTTCGAAATTCTTCCTTTTTTCTTCTCTTCTTCTTCTTCTAAACATTTCTCTCACATTCTTCTTATCTTCTTCTTCTTCTTCTTCTGAACTCTTCATTTCTTATGTTCTTCTTCTTTTAATCCTTCATTTCCATTATTTTTCTTCTTTTAATTAAATTTTTATTCTGCTTGTTTCTAATTTAAGATTTAGGGTTCTTATATAATAATAATAAATTAGGGATTTGAGGATTTTGGCATTACAGACTTGTGGGGTGCAAAATGGGAATAACACTTGCTTCTATTGCTTGTGCTTTGATATTCAATAGCAAGGAACTGGATTTTGAAGTTTTTGAACTTGATCATTGAATGACTGCTATTTCTGTGTATTTGTAAATTGTAATAGCTTCTGAAAAGTGAAAAATATAGAGCCTAGTAGTCATTGAAGATTCAAATGGACAGCGAAACTATTAACATAAGAAGAGACAGTGCAGGGACTTCTTTTATAGTTTAGTTAAGAACTTTGGACTCCCTTTTAGTGTGTACATGAATAGCTTTCTCAGTGCAAAGGCTGTTAATTTACTCATCTGTTTTCTTATAATAAAAAAGTGGCCACCAAGAAATGAAAGAATCTCATGGGTGTGATTAACGGGTTCTGTAAAATTGGAGAAAAACAAAGGAGGCTCTGTCGGAGTTTCAATTGAGGAAAATTGGCTTAAAACTTCGGCCCAACCCTCTTTTAAATACTGGGTCCATGCCTTCCTCAAAGTAGTCGTCGATCTTGTAACTTTGCTTTCTTGCATCTTGGAAGCCCCTTTGGTGTAGGCTTTTTCGGATATATGCTTTCTATGTTTGAAAAGAATTTGCAAGTTCGTTACTTGATTGTTTTGTATGTTGTTATGATGTCCAATTCAAACAAGTTGTTTACTTATCCTTTTCTGCTGCAGATTCCACCAACATATCTAAGCGTTTGATTTGTAATAGTTGTGAAGCTGCTGCTTTGCTCTTCTGAACCATTTCTAACTGAAACGTTAGCTGTTAAAAGTCAGCTCATCTAAAGACAGCACACATAATTGCTGCAGTTGATGACACTGTCGGAGTCGATTCTTCTAAAGAAAATTGAAAATTTTGGCTCATCTGAAGGCAATTTTGGCAATGTTAAGTACTTATTAATGTCACTAAGGGTGAAGTATGACGACAATGAAATTTCCAAAGCGTTACTTAGTCGTCATATTGACCTTCCTCAGCACATCCGTTTGCTATATAGAACGTGTCGGGTTTTCAATTGCATACACTGTTGCCGCTGATGCTGCTGGGGTAAATCAATCAAGTAAAGGCACAATTCTTTCTACATTCTATTATGGCTATGCTTGTTCACAAGTGCCTGGTGGCTGGGCAGCTCAGAAAATCGGGGGAAGGAAGGTTCTTCTCCTTTCATTTGTGTTATGGTCATTGACTTGTGCATTGGTTCCTTTGGACCCCAATCGAGTCTTTGTCATGGTGATTGCTAGATTGCTTGTTGGTGTTGCACAAGGTTTCATCTTCCCCTCAATCCACACAGTTCTAGCACAGTGGGTTCCACCACACGAAAGATCCAGATCTGTTTCTCTTACAACTTCTGGTATGTACCTCGGTGCTGCGGCAGGAATGCTTTTCCTTCCAAGCCTTGTAAAGTATAGAGGCCCCCAATCCGTCTTTCTTGCTGAGGCAGCACTAGGAGCCATGTGGTCTTTGCTTTGGTTTAAGTATGCCAGTGACCCACCTCGCTCTGAACATCCAAAAGCCACAGCTGCTGGTTTCGGGGAATCAATGCTGCCAATCAAAGGAAGTCAAAAGTTGAAACTAGAAAATGGAGGAAGTTCTGTCAGAACTGCCAAAATTCCATGGAAGAAAATTTTACTCAGTTTGCCAGTCTGGGCAATTGTGGTTAATAATTTCACGTTCCATTATGCTTTATATGTGTTAATGAACTGGCTGCCGACATACTTTGAATTGGGCCTCCAGCTTAGCCTTCAAGAAATGGGTTCTTCTAAGATGTTGCCGTATCTCAACATGTTTATTTTCTCAAATATAGGTGGGGTGGTTGCTGATCACTTGGTCACCAAGAGAATCTTGTCTGTGACTAGAACGCGGAAGCTCTTGAACACCATCGGGTTCATAGTTGCTTCTCTTGCATTGATGGCAATTCCCATATTCAGAACATCTGGTGGGGCTGTTCTCTGCTCTTCTGTGGCTCTCGGTTTCTTGGCACTTGGGAGAGCTGGTTTTGCAGTGAATCACATGGATATTGCCCCGAGATACGCGGGCATTGTGATGGGAGTTTCTAACACTGCTGGTACGTTAGCTGGCATTATTGGAGTTGATCTGACCGGCAAACTACTTGAAGCTGCAAGAACTGTTGATTCGAGTCTTTCAAGTGCAGAGAGCTGGAGAGTGGTGTTTTTCATTCCGGGTTTGCTTTGCATTTTTAGTTCTGTAGTATTTTTACTATTCTCAACAGGGGAGAGAATTTTTGACTGAGATAGGCTTTTGCATGCGAACCTCTCGAAGCTCCTCAGTAGGTGTTCGGATTCTTCATTTATAATTGTTTGTGCAATGAGGCTGCTGATGTAGTGTAGCATATAATTGTTGCCGTGGGAAAACATATGAACTTAAAAGCTCCCATACAAGATTGGAAATAGCAGGTCATATGTGGGGATTACAATGTTTGCTTAATAAGCTCTCTGATTGCTTCCAGCATATAATTCTTGTGTATGAAGGATAGATGAAATTAATAAGCTCATAAACAATCCGAAATGGTCAGTCTAGACCTGCAAATTATCGATTTTTATAATGTATTTGTTAAATTTGATTCCATCCCCATACCAGGTTTCATCTGGTTAATGGAAATGTTGTTTATTTGTGGAATATCCAGTTGTAATTGACAGACAATTGATACAATAAAAGAATTAGTGATGGTTCTATAAACTTGTGCAACTCTGTATGATGTCCTGGGTTAGGCTTCCTTTGATTTATTTTTTATATTTCAGATCGAACTTGAGGCCTCTTCCAACAAAGTGCATATCCCATTCTACAAGATTATGCTACATTGAGTTAGTTTCTCTGGAGTTTCGTCCTAGTTGTAACTTTTGGTGATAATTTCTTGGGAGCTTCATTAATATACCCAAAATAGGGGCTGAAATTATAAAAAAACCCCACATGGATTGCACTTTAGAAACACACCCAAAACTCATTTACTACATAAAAAATTAGTGTTTAAGTTCTTATAAATTACATGACTGCCATTGATCAATTTAAAAAAGAAGACCAACACAAAAAACTTAAATAGCACCCAAAACAAGCCCAACCCAATTTTATAAAAAAACCCAAACAATTCATTACAAACAAAAGGTCTTGAAAACCGTAGTTTCATTAACGTGTCATGTTAATTAATCATTGTAATGTTCTACACCTTTATTGTCATGTTGATTAATTGTTGTAATGTTCCAGTTTAGGGTAATAACACTGCTATGTCATGTTGATTAATGGTTGTAATGTTCCAGTGTAGAGTAATAACACTGCTAATTTCCTATAACATCCTATTTCTAATGCATGTTTACCCCTGTACTGTTCCAGTGTAGGGTAATAACACTGCTAGTTTCCTATGATATCCTATTTCTAATGCATGTCTACCCATGTAATGTTTCAGTCTAAGGTAATAACATTGCTAGTTTATTGTCATGTTGATTAATGGCTGATGTTCCAATCTAGGGTAATAATATTGCTAGTTTATTGTCATGTTGATTAATGGTTGTAATGTTCTAGTTTAGGGTAATAACAATACTAGTTTCATATGACATCCTATCTCTAATGCATGTTTACTCTTGTAATGTTCCAGTCTAGGGTAATAACACTGCTCGTTTCCTATGATATTCTATTTCTAATGCATATCTACCCCTATAATGTTCTAGTCTAGGGTAATAGCACTGCTATTTCCTATGACATCCTATTTCTAATGCATGTTTACCCCTGTAATGTTCTAGTCTAGGGTAATAACACTGCTAGTTTACTGTCATGTTGATTAATGTTTATCATGTTGCTATTTCTAATACATGTCCACCAAAGAAAAGATGAAGAAAGAACAAACCAGACCAACTCAAAACAAGCTGAGCCCAGATTGTTAATACTATTATGTCATAGAAGTATATTGTTAATACTCTGTCATAGAAGTACATTGTTAATACCCTATCACAGAAGTACATTGTTAAACAAAAATGAGATTCATAACTGAAATAGTAACAAAAGTTGAATCGATCATCAAAGCTTCAAATACATTTCGAAAATCAACTAAAATCCGAAGAGAAACACATAATTGAAGCAAAAGATCAAAAATCTCAAGTACAAACCAAACGACGACGACGACGATAACAACGACAATGATGTGGCGAAAGAGGAGTAGAGCTCGAAGATGAGGAGTAGAGCTAAAAGCATCTGATCGAGGTTTTTTCAAGGTCTTGAACAATCCGAAAAAAGAAAAAATCAATAGAAGCACGATTTTAGAACAAGAAATTGAAGGTGAAATATTGAAAATTGTAGATTAAAGATGAATAATATAGTTGGACCTGAGACTGAGCTTCAATGGAAGCTCCTCTTGCTCCAACACCAGAGAAAACACCAGCGAGAAAGGAGAAAATAAATATGATTTGATTTTTTGGCAGATTTGGTTTTTTTGGCAGATTTGGTTTTTTGGCAGACATGGAAATATTTGGTTTTATGGCAGATCTGGGCAGATCTGATTTTCCTCTCTTAAATCCATAGTACAAGGACAATATAGGTATTTAACACACACAAATAAACTAAAAAAACAACTATTAAATTAAAAAAAATTAATAGCTGTCAATTTTTGGATTTTTTTTTGGTGTGTTTATAGTTTTTAAACGGTGTAGGGTTTCTTTATAAAACCATGTCTAAGATTGGGTATATAACTAAATTTCTATAATTTCTTTTGTCATTTTTAGTTATCATTTTTTAGTTAGAGATAGAAGTAAAGCATATGGGGAAAAATAAAAACAAATCTTAAGAAACTTTTGTTTTCATTTGCATAAGCACAAGCCTCCTTGAGCATGTGCCAATTGGTTTTTTTATTTATTTATTTATTTAAGAATTAAGAAAAAATAACAGGGGCTTGTATTTTCTCCCCAGCCGTTGAGATCACTTAAATGGCTGAGATGGAGCCTCAAATAGTTCCCACCTTAGCTGCGCTCTAAACGCAAAATCTTCAAACTGGGTTGGACCTAAATTATAGTTGGGCGTGAACTTTTTGTCCAAGTCCACTGAATGGGCCTAATCTAAAGCCTTAGCACACCCATTTCCACATGGACTACCCAAATCCAGTAAATTGAACCGGGTTTTCAATTTCTTGAGCGAAAGGAAAAGGAAAATAAAAAAGATCCAACAGCCTATGATCGAACAGCGCTCGCTCTCCTCTATATCGCTCTTCAGACTCGAGTCGGCTGCGAGAGAGGTCCGTCTCTGTATTCTTCACTTTTAGTTTCTTGAGGTTCGTATCTCTATCCTCTTGCTCTTGCTTTAAGCTTTTGTACCTGTTTAAATGTTTGTGGCGAAATTAATAGGTGTTGCTTTCCATAATTGTTACCTCATTTAGAGAACAAAAACGAGTGTGAGTTTCCACTCTCTATCTGATTTCCACAACCCAGATTTTTGTTTCATTACTTTGATTTTGAATTTGTGATTTTTTGAGCAGTTAATGGAGTCGAACCAAGCCAAACCCGGCCTACTGTGCAACCCTGAAGCTTCTCAGAGAACCTTGTATTCTATTCTCACACTTTCTTGCTTTTCTCATTTTTATTGTTAAATTTATGATGCGTATTTTTGGTATGTGTAGACATTATGGTATTTGGGGTTTTGGGGATTTTGCTTTCTATATGACATTTCAATCCTTTAATTCTTTTTTTTTTTTTTAAATATAATTTTTTGAAGGTACCCATATGTAACCGGTACATCTGTGGTGGCTCTGAAGTACAAAGATGGAATTTTGATGGCTGCTGATATGGGAGGTTAGATGCCAATCCAATTTAGATTCTGTTTCAAATTTTAATTATTTTTTGACATAAAGGTTAAAGTCCATCGCTTTATGAACAATGCTCATCATCTCTTCTTTTGGAGTTTCAATGCTGTTTACGTTGCAAAAGTTAGACACCCATGTATGTTCCTTTTCATGTTTCTGTTTAGGTTTGTAACAATATCAAATGATGCATTTACTAATAGGTTCTTATGGGTCTACCCTGCGATACAAGAGTGTGGAACGAATGAAGCCTATTGGAAAGCATTCTCTTCTTGGTGCAAGTGGAGAAATAAGTGACTTTCAAGAGCTATTACGTTATCTTGATGAGCTCATGTAAGCATTGTTCTCAAGAAAAATTATGTAGAAGATACCTTCTCTAATGCTTTCATTGTGATTTTTGCTATGCTTCTTGGTATCATTTGCAACTGGACTTAAAAAGATTATTCATTTTGAGTTTTATGGTTGTAGCCTATATGACAACATGTGGGATGATGGGAACTCTTTGGGACCTAAAGAGGTCCACAACTATTTGACCCGTGTGATGTACAATAGGCGTAACAAGTTCAATCCACTGTGGAACTCTCTTGTCCTTGGTGGAGTGAAAAAAGGACAGAAGTACCTTGGCATGGTAGGCCTCATATAATCCTTCCCTTCACGCATTGTAGCATGCTGTGTGCAATTAGGAAAGCTGGTTATTTATTTATTTATTTATTCAAGAATAAAGTTTCTGAATGAGCTGACTTAATTACTTGTCATATTCTTTTATCCCTATCCAGGTTAGCATGATAGGTGTAAATTTTGAGGACAATCATGTAGCTACAGGATTTGGAAATCACCTTGCACGGCCTATGCTTCGTGATGAATGGCATGAGAACTTGACTTTTGAAGAGGGTGTAAAGCTACTGGAGAAATGCATGCGTGTCCTTCTCTATCGTGATCGGTCTGCTGTCAACAAGCTTCAGGTATAGTAATTAATTAATCTTATTTACTCTATCTTCTGTCATCCTATAATACTAACAGTGCTATAAGCTATGGATTCCATAATATTAAGGCTTGTAAGAAATGATGATTTGACTAGCAATTACTGAGGGCCTTCTTATCTATCTATCTTTTTTTTTATCTGCCAAATAATTCACCTATCTGTATCTTTAATCGTGTTCAACATTTATAAACTTTTTTAAATATGAAACCTGGTAAACCTTTTTAAATATATTTGAAGTGTTTTGTCTCTCTCTCTCTCTCTCTCTCTCTCTCTCATACACATGTTCAAATAGGTTTTCACTAAACTTTTGTCACTCTTGATCTTACTCGTTTGTCATGTAAGAAACTCTCATGAGCCTGATAAGTATTGTAATTCCCTTTCACTGGTGAAGTGCTAGTTATTTACTGGACTATTAATTGGGCTTTAGCTCCGGAAAGTGTTTAAAGTGGAGACAGAGGAAAGGAAAGGAAAAGTATTATGCTAATGAACATGATTGCATGGTTTTGATTTCAATTTTCTGTCGGTATATTTTCCTATTTCTACCCAACAAGTTCTCTAACATCTGTTCTGTATATATTTTATGCAAATCAGAAATCACATTGTACAATGAGTTGCTTGGTAGAATTTACTCATCGTTTCTATTGGTCATACTTATAAAAGGAAGGATTTATGGCATGATGGGTCATTTAAGAGGGAAATTGTTTTCGATCTTTGGATGTGCTTAATGCTAGATATTGTCTGGTTATGAACATCACATGATTTTAAACACCACCTTCGTCTCTGAAGAGGTGCTGAAGGTTTGTGGCATATGTTTGTGGATTTAGTTTGGTGTGAAACAATTTCCTCCGCTTTGCCTCCTTTGCTAGTAAAGTGAAAACACTTATTTCTAGAAAGTTCTGTTAGTAAAGTGATATTGCACATTTGCACACATCAGATAAATGCAATGAGATATTATTTTTGTTTTTAAAAGTGAAACTACTAGTTTGGAATTGGCATAGTAGTTGCAAGGCCAAAAAGGAAAATCCAATCAGTTTTTAAGGATCTTGATAATTTTGTGCATTGTAAGGGTGGAGTGTATTGTTTTGCTTGAACATGGATTGGCACTTCCTTGTAAGATTACACACTTTAAACTTTGAAATTGCAGATTTCCAAAATCACTGAAGAAGGTGTAACCATCTCTCAGCCCTACTCTTTGAAGACTTTCTGGGGTTTCTCTGCTTTCGAAAATCCAACATTGGGTGCTGAAGGATCATGGTAGTTGAATAGAGGCATGGCTTCTGAACTTGAAACAGCTAACTAGGAGCTAAGTTGAACTTTAATGTGTTTCTACAGTAATTGGAACCAAGAATTTGTAACAGTGTTGACTCGAATATAGCTGGTTGGCTTTTGAGAAACATTTTAGCTATAATACCCATCGTTTTCTTAAATTTGGTGTTGCAGCATCCAACGAGTATGAACTTATTGTAGTGACACTTCAAGCAATGTCTATTTTCCTTTGAATCATTTGGCCAGTATGTGGTTTGAAGATCATATAATCGGTTGCGGAATACATACATGCATATATATATATATATATATATATATATATGCAATAATAGGAATAGGAATTCTATCTGGCATCTGATTTTCTTTGTTTTCATACAAAATAGAGTTGTCTTTTTCTAGAATTTTTGGGATAGTGGGGACAGTAGGAGGATATCATGGATTGTTGTTAAGCAGGAGAAATGAGTTCTTGTTTGTTCTACACGGTTATTGAGCTAGGAGGGGATGGTTTTAATCAGTCTTAGTTTGACAATTGGAAAGTTTCTTTAGATTATAAAATATTTTTGGAGCCGTCAGATGTGAAATGTATAATCTAAATTCTTTGTGATGAGACAAATATATTTATGCTCTCCAGATGGAAGGCAAACTGTCGGAAGCTTGAAACACTTGACCAAAAATGTTAACGTCCTGGGTTATTGTGGCGAACAAAATTAGCGTTTTACAAGAATAGATTATTGCTTCAACATCTTAACGCAAACAGTATCATTTTGATGGATTATGTTTACGGATAAAACACTGTCGATTGAACATACATTGTAAGTTTATAGCGTGGTAATGGAACACTGTCACGTGATATCACCAATCTATGTGCTAAACTCAACATACAAATTGGGCTGTTAGACTTGACTTAACATACAAATTGGGCTTGGTTTAGACCCAAATGCATGAAGCAAATCTTATTGCCTTGTCTCTGACCAAGATGCCTACTCGCCTGCGACGACATCGTTTGGGTTTCTCCGTTCCGAAGGAAGCTTGTTTTACGAGTTTGACTGCGGGCATCTGCACTCGTTGATGGTTTCTCATTTTCTCCTGCATATTTTCATTATATCTTTGATAAAAATTTGAAACAAAAAATTAAATGCTTAATAAAAATTTCATATCTTCATCAATCTTTAACAAATCCTCTAGTAAGCACATTACGAAATCAGGAGAAAACATCCATGAAGTCAGGCCTTTCTGAACTATTCAATTCAACTATGCTTCTGCAAAACAAGGTTATACATATACAAAACCCCAACTGGATAACCATTGCGAACTTCAAGGACATGCCGCTCGTATCTATATCAACTTTCCAATAGAAATTCAATGCATTATTTTTTCGTTCATAAAACTAGTGGTAGATAAGGTGATTACAATAAATTTGTAATCTTTATATACACTATATATATATGTCTCTATTTTGAGTTATTTACACTAACATTTTTTGATGTTTTTGACTTTTTCTCAAAACACATTGAGGTTTTAGAAATGACAAGAACACCCTTTGAGGTTTTAAATTGTTTTGACAAAACTCTGTTTCATTGATTTTTCATCTAAAGATTGATGATTTTATAATAAAAAATTCTCCAAATGACAAAATTGGCTTTTGAGATTATACTGCATATATTTTATTGAGATTCATTTTGTCATTTACATAAAAATTTTTTTTATATATATAAATGAAATCATTAAACGAAAAAGAATTTGTGAAAAACAAAAAGACTTGTGTTTTTCTTCTTCTTTTCTCTTTTTCTTTTGTGAGTGGACATTGTGCTCGTCTCTTCTCTTCCCTCTCCTTTGATGCCTCTTTCCCCTATGCTTCCTTGCATTTTCCTGACCTTCAATCTTAGCCGTCCAGTAGATCGTGTAGCCAATAAGATATTATATTTTCACTGTTCTCCCCACACGGGAACTTTTGCTTTTGTTGACTGAAACGTTTGAGGACCTTGACTATGCGTATTTCGAATTATTCATCTGCGCTGCAACACACAAACCACTGCCCAGAAAAAATAATTGATAACTTCTTCTGCTCAAGTCGGATCGGAAGGCCAACTTGTGCCTAATTTGTTGCTGGTCTGATCTGAACCGATAGCTCCTCCAGTATCAATTAATGGATGCCAGGAAAGCCCATAAAGCATCCTCTTCATCCTCACCATCCACCTCCTCATCAAAACGTTTGAAGTACGACGTGTTCTTGAGCTTCAGAGGTGAAGACACACGCAAGGGCTTCACAGGCCACCTCCACGCCGCATTATCTGATGCCGGAATCAGCACCTTTCTTGACGACAACGAGCTAGAAAGAGCGGAATTTATAAAAACCCAACTGGAGCAGGCAATCGACAAGTCCATTATCTCCATAATTGTCTTCTCTAAGAGTTATGCCGATTCCAGTTGGTGTCTTGACGAGCTGGTGAAGATCATGGAGTGTAGAGAAAGATTGGGGCAACATGTTATTCCATTGTTCTACAGTGTTGATGCTTCAGATGTCCGGAACCAAAAAGGTAGTTTTGCACAGGCATTTGAGAAACATGAAGGTAAACATGAGAAAGAAAAGGTACAGCGATGGAAAAAGGCTCTCAGTCAAGCAGCAGATTTGTGTGGGGAAGATCTTAAGAATGCTGACAATGGGTAATTACTAATTTCTTGTTCCTTGGATTATCATCTCCTTACTTGACAACCATATGTTTTCTGTCCTTTTTGTTTTTGTTTTTGTTTTTCCAACTATGTTTTTAACTATGGTTTGGTTTGGTTTGGTTTGATTTTAACTATCCATTCTTTCTAACTTGATAATGTAAGATCCATTTAACAGTTGATGTTAAATCCCAATCTTAATTGTTAATTATATCTTAATTCTAAATTATTAAGTTAGGGATTCAATTTAACCTTGTAGTTTGTTCCACATCGAATGATTCGTAGTTCTGCTTCTTTGTTTAATTGCCAGGCATGAAGCAAAGTTTATCAACAAAATTCTTGGGGTGGTTAATAAGCTGTTGGACATCAAATCCCAATTAGACATCAAACACCCTGTTGGAATTACTTCTCGGGTGAAGGCTTTGAGTAATCACTTACATATTGAAAATTCAGGTTCTAAGGATGATGTTCGCATGATCGGTATTTGGGGGATGGGCGGCATTGGGAAAACAACGCTTGCCAAAGCCATTTATAACGAATTTGAACGTAGCTTTGAAGGTAGGAGTTTCCTTGAAAACGTGAGGGAAGTAATTGCAAACCAACCAATGGGTCTGGTTCGTTTGCAAAAACAACTTCTAAATGATATCTTGAAAAGCGAGGGCCCCAAAAAGGTTGACTCTGTTCTTAAAGGGATCGAGATGATAAGAAGAAGACTTCCCTGTAAAAGAGCACTTGTCATAATTGACGATGCAGATGATCTACACCAACTAGAAGCAATAGCTGGAGCTCGTGATTGGTTTGGCCCTGGAAGTAGAATTCTTATAACAACAAGAAATCAACATTTGCTACAGCAAGTTGGAGTGGATGGCACATATATCGCTGAAAAAATGGATGAGGAAGAAGCTCTAGAGTTCTTTAGTTGGCATGCCTTCAAAAGACGTTATCCTGATCAAGAATACCTTGACCTCTCAAAACGTGTAATTCGTTACTGTCAAGGCTTGCCACTAGCACTTCGAGTTGTTGGGTCTTTTCTGTTTAATAGATCCACAGCGGAGTGGGAAAGCCATTTGGAGAAATTGCAAACAAGTCCTGATGGAGATATTCAAAAAATACTCAGAATAAGCTTTGACGGGCTACCTGATGATACAACGAGAAAGATATTCCTTGATATATCTTGTTTCTTTATTGGAGATGACAAGGACTATGTAACAAAAATATTAGATGGATGTGGCTTTTATGCAACGATAGGAATCAGTGTCCTCATCGAACGGTGCCTTGTAACTCTTAGTAAGTATAACAAGCTGGAGATGCATGATTTGCTTCGAGACATGGGAAGAGAGATCGTTTATGAAAATGCCGATGGCCGCCCAGAAAAATTTAGTAGATTGTGGAAACATGAAGACGTAACAAATGTACTGAACGATGAATCTGTAAGTACTTTCCCAATGCATCATGCAAGAGAAGCATATGTATCCAGTGTCTATAATAAATTAAAATGTCCTTCTCCATTTCTTTATTTTTTTTGTTTAGTACAAGCGCTAAATCAAAGTAAAAGAGGGGGTTCTCACACATCCACGCTACCAAGGTGCCATTTGAACATGAGACCTTAGTCTGCAAGTTTAGACCATTTTTCACTTCACTAGACCTATTTCTTATATTATATCCATTAATATCAAAGCTCAATTAGGCATAACCAACAAAAAAATATGTGCTTTAATTGCAAACACAAACTATTAATTATACCTCTTGGTTAATACATACACGGATTTTCATGTTTGTAAATCATTTTTCTAACTCGGTATCTTTTGTTAACAGGGAACTAAAAAAATTGAAGGAGTTGCTCTACGTGGCTCTTACAGGACTAGATTCAGTGCACAAGCATTTACCAATATGAAAAAACTGAGGTTACTCCGCCTCAGCGGAGTAGAGCTCACTGGAGAGTACAAAGATTTTCCCAAAACGTTAATATGGTTGTGCTGGTGTCCATTCCCTTTAGAGTCCATACCAGATGACTTTCCTGTGCAACCAAAACTAGTTGCTTTAGACCTGCGGTGGAGCAAACTCAAAATAGTTTGGAAGGATTGCAAGGTATAATAATCTCAACCAAAACTAGTTGTTGTTGGTTCTTTCCTTCTGGTTCTATACATATATTATACTTCACCTTCTCTTCATTTTGGTTTAATTTCTGTATCTGAGACCTTCCTTTTGGATTTTAATTTCCATTCTAATTTTGTTTTTGTGTAACAGTTGCATCAGAATTTGAAAATCCTTAATCTCAGCCATTCCTATAAGCTAACAAAATCACCAGACTTTTCAAAACTCCCAAATCTCGAGGAATTGATATTGGGATGCTGTGAGAGTTTGTCTGAGGTTCACTCATCCATCGGGGATCTTGGAAGACTTTCTTTGGTAAATCTTAAAGACTGCATAATGCTAAAGGATCTCCCACTGAATTTCTATAAATCCAAGTCTATTGAAACTCTTCTACTTACTGGTTGTTCAAGATTTGAAAAGTTGGCTGAGGGCTTAGGGGACATGGTATCATTGACAACTCTGGAAGCGGATCAGACATCCATAAGACAAATACCATCGTCCATATCAAAATTGAAGAAACTGAAAGTTTTATCTTTATCATGTGATGAAAATGGGTTGCCATTAACAAATCTTTGGCCTCCTTCATTGCAAAGTTTAAGCTCTTTAAGAGAATTATCTCTTGTAGGCTGGGCTGGTGCAGTCCCCAAGGATCTCGGTAGCCTAATTTCCTTAGAAAGTTTAAATCTTGCAGGAAATGATTTTTGCAGCCTACCAAGCTTCAGTCGTCTTTCAAAGCTTCATGATTTGTCTTTAAATAAGTGCAAAAATCTTCGTGCAATCCCAGATTTACCAACAAATTTGAAAGTCTTACAAGCAGATGGCTGCATTGCATTGGAAAAAATGCCAGATTTTTCAGAAATGTCAAATATAAGAGAATTGTTTCTAAGTGATTCAGGCAAACTCACTGAGATTCCAGGCCTGTGTAAGTCATTAAACTCCATGACAAGGATTCATATGGAGAAGTGCACTAAACTCACTGCCGATTTTAGGAAGAGCATCCTACAGGTCAATCCTTCTCTCTCTCTCGCACATACATCTTTCTCTTTCTGTCACATACAATAAGAATGTATTTCTTATAGAAATTTGGCTCTACATGGTATAGGGATGGACTTCTTGCGGATATGGTGGCATTTTTCTCAGTGGAAATGATATTCCTGATTGGTTCGACTGTGTCCATGACGACGATATTGTGTATTTCACTGTGCCTCGAAGTGTTGGTCGTAATTTTAAAGGGTTAACTTTGTCCTTCGTTTACTCTTCAAGCCTTTTCTGTCGTCATATTAGCATTAGCATTAAAAACATGACCAAGGGTGCTGAGCTTGAAGCCAGGATCATACCCTATTGTCCAATTGAGGGTTATTATCTTTGGCAGGGACAGTTATCAAATGACGAGCTCAAATTGCAAGACGGTGATAAAGTCTTGATTGAAATAATAATGGACAAATGGGTGAAGGTGAAGAAAAGAGGTGTTAGTCTGGTATGGGACAAATTTATGAACGAAAATATGATTGATTACCATCTTTGTGCGTATGAACGACGCCCATATCTTGTGGGTATGAACGACGCCCATATCTGGTCAATGATGATGACATATTCATGTCGAATATGATAATCACATAACAAAATCACCAGACTTTTCAAAATTCCCAAATCTTGAAAAGTTGATATTGAAAGGTTGTGAACACTTGGATAGGATTCACTCATCCATCGGGCATCTTGAAAGACTTTCTTTGGTAAATCTTGAAGACTGCATCAATCTAGAGGGTCTCCCACTGAATTTCTATAAATCCAAGTCTATTGAAACTCTTATACTGAATGGTTGTTCAAGATTTCAAAACTTGGCCGATGGCTTAGGGGACATGGTATCATTGACAATTTTGGAAGCAGATAAGACAGACATCAGACAAATTCCATCTTCCATAGTAAAATTGAAGAAGTTGAGAATTTTATCTCTATCTGGTGAGAATTTTGAAATTCCATCTTTTACCCCTTTCGTTACATGCCTTCAACTCTTTAATAGAGTTATTATGTCTTGCAGGCTGCCAGAGGTTAACTAAGGATGCAATCCCAAGTCTCGCTGGTCTTTCAAAGCTCAAAGTCTTGTGTGTAAATGCATGCAAAAACCTTCGTGCAATCCCAGATTTACCAACCAATTTGTATGTTCTGAAAGCAAATGTCTGCCCAAAATTGGAAACAATTCCAGATTTTTCAAAAATGTCGAACATGAGAGAACTGTATCTAAGTGATTCGTTCAAACTCACTGAGGTTCCAGGCTTGGATAAGTCATTAAACTCCATGACAAGGATTCATATGGAAGGCTGCGTCAATCTGACTGCGGATTTTAGGAACAACATCCTACAGGTCTCTCTCTCTCTCTCTCTCTCTCTCTCTCTCTCTCTCTCTCTCTCTCACACACACACACACACACACACACAAAGGCACAGCTGCAGATGCGGCCCATGTAAATATGCATATGCATGTATAAGAATGTGTTGCTTCTGGTGTGCAGAGATGGACTTCTTGCGGATTTGGTGGAATTCATTTGAATGGAATTTATGATATTCCTGAGTGGTTCAAAATCGTCAATGATGTGGACAATATCGTCTTCTTTGAAGTTCCTCAAAGAATCATGGGTCGTGATTTAAAAGGGTTGACTATATGCTTCATTTACTCTTATTTTGTTTTTGGCCCAAAACTTGAAGATTCTGAAGGTCCTATTGGCATAATCGTTAGAAATCTTACCAAACAAACTACTTTGCACGCCAAGATAGCGTTTGCCAGATACGGAAGACCAGAACCCCATTCGTTTTTGTCAAACGAACCTGAAGACGATTATCTTTGGCAGGGACAATTGTCAAACGATGTGCTCTGTTTGCAAGCCGGGGACCAAGTCTCCATTCTTGTAAGGCCTCTAATTGATTTTGTGATAGTGAAGAAGACAGGGGTTCATCTAGAATGGGACAAAGTCATGAAGGAAAATATGGATAATCTGGATCCTCATTTGTATGATTTGGAAACAAATCGGGATTTTTCAGGGGGAGTTGATGACAAGTTGGATCCTCATTTGTATGATTTGGAAACAAATCGGGATTTTTTGGCAGTGAAACCATATCTGGATTTTTTGGGGGGAATTGATGATGAGGCAAGACCAAGCCATTGCGCATCTGTTCCCGGTGATCAAGTGAGTGCTATAGATGAAGAATCAGCAATGGAAGACGATCCTCTCGGCCATGGCGATCTATGTACTCGTTTGTCATTGTCTATCATGGAAAATCTGGATTTTTCTGGAGGAGCTGATGATGGGGCAGGACGGAGCCATGGCGCATTTGTCCGCACTAATCAATCGGGTGTTGTAGATAAACAATTAGAATGGGACAAAGTCATGAAGGAAAATATGGATAATTCGGATCCTCATTTGTATGATTTGGAAACAAATCGGGATTTTTTGTCATTGTCTATCATGTAAAATCTGGATTTTTCTGGAGGAGCTGATTAGAGTCGGACGAAGTCATGAAGGAAAATATGGATGATCCGGATCCTCATTTGTATGATTTGGAAACAAATCGGGATTTTTCAGGGGAGTTGATGACGCATTTGTTCCCAATCAAACAATTGTTATACATGCATTTGTTCGGACTAATCAATTGAGTAATGTGAATGAACAATTAGCATTGGAGGAAGAAGAAGCCATGATGAAGCAGAGAGAAATTGCAATCTTTATTTTTAAGCCCAAACATAGATCCCAAAATATAGAAAAATCCTATGCAATCAAAATTCTATAAAACAGTCCAGTTGGACTATTCAATGGACTGACCAATACAAACAACCCTTGAAAATTATACAATTTAAAAAATTGCCACTGCAATAATATTACTAGATACCCAAACACAAAGCCCACTTTGTTACAAAAATGCCCATTACAAAACCGACAAAAAAACATGATATCTTATGCTTTTGGCCCTTGATTAGAGCCCTCTTTCTCTTGATATCCATCTTTCATACAACTGCATTATTTGTATCTATATCAACATTTCAATAAAAATTTAATGCATTATTTTTTTGTTTAGAAAATTAGTGGTAGATAAGGTGATTATAATAAATTTTTAATCTTTTTACACACTCTATGTCTCCATTTTTCTTTAACTTACAATATTAAATTTTAAACCCATACAGCTACAGTATGATGTTGAGGATATTCCTTTTTTTTTTAAAATAAAAATTACACACATACTTCACAGGGATACCTCCACAATTCATTGTAATAATCTAGAACATTTTATAATTATTTTTTTATCAAGTATAAACTTCATTAGACAAACTTTAACGATACAATCAAAGACATTAACAAGACATCTAAAATACCAATTCCAATAGGGCAACAAACTAACATTCTAAAAGTAAAACTAACGCGGACAAAAACCACACCAAAACTACTAGCTCACATCACCAGAATTAGTCATAAGCCCAAACAAAGCCCACAAACCCAACATAACCAAAACTATAAAACAACCCATGAGCTATGTTGCATGGATACTCCAAACTGCTGGAGTGTCAGAGTGTCAGACACGCCGACATGGCTTCGACACGCCCCGCCACGCATTGGACAAGGTCAAAGGCTGGGACACGGTCAAGACACGGCTTCAACATAGTCAAGGCACGGCTCCGACACGGTCAAGACATGACAGGGACCAGTTTGAAATTTTAAAAATAAAAGCAGGGGTCTAAATGTGATTTTTGAAACTTTGGTGGATTGATTTGAAATATTTTTAAAAAGAGGAGTTAAAAATGGAAAAATATTTTTTTAAACCTAAAGCTCACCTTTTCAGCAGCCTTATTTCATTTCCTCCTTCACAGTGCACATCTCTTCTCCCTCTCGCCTGGTTTTGCACAAGGTAAGTCTCTTTGCAATTTTTTTTTCTCTGTTTTCAAATGCATTTATTTATTTTCTCTATTTTCTTTTCTTATCTCCCTCCACAGCAGTAGAAAAGTTGGACTTGGTGGTAAAGTGACGATTCTTTCTTCTGTTTTTTTAAAGAGAAACACAATTTTATTGGAAAATGCGAGTGTGCTTGAAATTGCAAACCTTTCACTTGATGAATCGGAATTAGAGTTAGATCATTTATGTTTTATTTTGTGATGTATTAATTATTATGTATGTATGATGAACGTGAGTTATTTGTTTTGTTTTATGGAATTATGTGACATTGAAGTATTGAGAATAAATTATTATTTTAATTGATGTGTCCTAGCCGTGTCTATGTCCTAATTTTTTGAGATTTTCCATGTCGCTGTGTCTCATTCATGTGTCCCCGTACCCGTGTCTGTGCAACATAGCCCATGAGCCTAAACGAACCCTACCACTACCACCTGAAGAAGTGTTGTCGCAGCCACACCCACCACCGCATCCGTAATAGATGTGGGGAAAATATGATTTCCAGCGATCTATCTGCACATAAGAGCAAACAAATAAATGAAAAAAACAGTTTTGCCAAAGAACAATTGGGTGATTTGTAGTAACCTCCGTTAAAGACGATGTAGAAACAAATTAAAAAAACATGAGCGGCTTTAGGGAGCGAATTTTGGGAGTAGGAATTGATTGAGAACATAAACTAAAATGGGTGATGGGGAACTTCAATTTAACTGTGGCTTAGAAGAAACCATCACAAGAGGTTTTTTATTCAAAACGCCCCAGTGAACTTATTCACTAACCTAAAAGGAAAAGACGAGAAGAGATGATGGGGAGGAGGGGCAGTAACTCCATGACAAGGATTCATATGGAAGGCTACACCAATCTGATTGCCGATTTTAGGAACAGCATCCTACAACTATAGTATGATGTTAAGGATATTCCTTTTTCTTTTCTTTTTTTAATAAAAATTACACACATACTTCACAGGGGTACCCCCACAATTCATTGTAATAACCAGAACATTTTATAATTATTTTTTTTATCAAGTAGAAACTTCATTAGATAAACTTCAATGGTACAATCAAAGACATCAACAATATATCTAAAAAACTAATTCCAAGATGGCAACAAACTAACATGCTAAAAGTAAAACTAACATGGCCATTATTATAAACCTTTCAAATGGCACATTAGAGCGGCATTGTAGCCAAAAAATGTGCAAATTCAATGGGAGCAATGGAGCCATCTACCATCTCATCTTTTTTTAATCGCACAGATTGTCCCGAAAAACATAAACGAAAATAAAATCATCTTTTCTTAATTACTTTGATTATCAAAACACTTTTAGCAAAAACACATATGAGCAAAAGTTGTAGGTTATTCCATAAAAAGAGTAAAGTTGTCACTAAGATTTCATCAAATGGTCAGTTGGGATACAAAAGTTCAGATAAGTTACAACTACATCCATAAACAGTGTGAAACATTCTTAATCTGCCAATGACATTAGGGCAACTAATGCACATGATATATATATATTTTTTTTGGCTGAAATAAAAGGATTCCTAGCTTCTTTATTTTTTAAGTTCATGAAACTACACATTTTCCGGGACGAAAAAGAAATAATATTTCAAAAATATGATGGTCATTCCCTTGCTAAAGAAGTTAGTATACAATTTTGATTTTTTTAGTACCACTTATATAACTTTGATGTCATTCGACATATATGCATGTTTGATAATGACGGGGACAGGTGAGAAATCATAGGATATCAAAGCATTGTTAAAACTATATTTGAAGCTAGCTATAGCTACCTCTTTTTTTTTCTTTTTTTTTTTGTTGATACAACATTTTGGTGTATATTTAAAACTTCAGTAAATTATAAAAGTTGTCCATTGTTGTAAGCCAGCGCTTGTTATACTACTCTCATTTATTTCACCAACCTTGATCATTCTCTCTCTCTCTCTCTCTCTCTCTCTCTCTCTCTCTCTCTCTCTCTCTCAATTTTCTTTCTCTTTGTACCACATGGCTACCTCTGCAACTCATGAGAAAGTGCACCATGCTGGAGTTCCAATTTATCCAAACGATATTGAGCAAAAGAAATGTAAAGAGCCAAAAGAGAGCAATTTTGACTACTCCCAGAGAGCAATTTTGGGAGCCAACGATGGATTGGTCTCTATTGCTTCGGTGATGATGGGTGTAGGGGCAGTCAAAAGAGATATCAAAGCCATGCTGCTTGCTGGATTCGCCGGCTTAGTTGCCGGGAGGAGAGTTTGTGGCTGTGTACACTCAACTTGACGTAGAGACGGCTCAAATTAAGATAGAAAACAATAACATTACCAACTAAAAAGAAATTGCGAATGCGAAAGAGAAGCTGCCGAGTCCATTTCAAGAGAGCGTGGCGTCTGCGTTTTTGTTTTTGGTAGGTGGATTAGTCCCACTAATGGCAGCCGAGTTCGTCACCGATTACAAGTTGATGGTTATTGTGCTGGTTTCAGTGTCTAGTTTGCCATTGGTGGTGTAGGGGCAGTTTCAGGCAAAACTTCTGCCGCAAGGTCTTGTAGTAGGATGTTGCTTGGAGGGTGGATGGCCATGGCCATTACTTATGCATGTTGGCGAGTCCTTAGTTAGGATTTTGGTTCCTTATTTCATTAGAATTTTGGTTACTTATCAATTATTATTTAGTCCTATTGTAATAGAGATTTACTTCATATTGTAATTTAAATATATTTCCTATTTTATTTAGAGTTAACACATCTTTGTACTTGTATAAATACCTCCATATCGGAGAATAATAATAATATGAACGTATCTGAGCATAACTAAATATTTGCCATACTTTGTTTGACATGGTATCAGAGCCTGATTCCTAACCTATGATAACCTCTGCCAAATTGAGAGTCGTTGGCACTCCTCATTCCTAACCCATCATGGGTCTTCATCTTGTACAGTCATCTTCTTTTGTTCAATCCTCTCATCTTGTATAGTCATCTTCTTTTGTTCAATCCTCTCATATGTATAGTCAACATCTTTTGTTCATCCTCTCATATGTGTTTTCACCGCACCTAGCCTTCACATGCTACTTTGCTATTGTTCCAAATTTTTTATTTTTCATCTTTGTATGCCATATGGTCTTTCTTGATGTCTCAGCTTCTCTATCTTTGAAACTTCATAACAAGTCTCTTTACTCCGTGAGTCTCGTCACCGCTCGCCGAGCCTTTCCTTTGATTGTTTTGCCGGTCTCTGTCTTCTTTGGCTGCTCTCTTGAGTTGCCTTTCTGCTTTTTAGTTTTGAGCAACCTTTCTCTGTTTCTCTCTTTGCTCCATTTAGCTCTCTTCTATTTATGTTTATCTCTTTTGTTTGTCTATGCCCAATGGCTGGTGTTTATTGTGTTCTTTCCCCACGCCATCACTCCATCTTTGTCACTCTAGCCTTTCTTGTTAGGTGTTTTTTATTTATTTTTCTATCTTCTTCCATTTTACCCTTATGCTTATTTCTTTCTACCTTTGGCCTCTTTCCAATATTCATCCCTTTCCATGTCTGTCTATTTCCTCGCAGACATCTTCCTTTGTCATTAAGTTCCTTTAATCACAACATTATTCTATCCTTTTTTTCGGTTCTAGCACCTCACTTTCTTCCACTAGTTTCTTTTTCAAAATTGTCACATGCAATTTCCCATGCTTTACTTTTTAATATATTTAGTTGTATCCTCTTTGATCTACCGATGTGCTTTCCCCTGCTATGCAGCCGAACTCTTTTCATGTCCTCTCTATTTCTCATCTTTCTTTTACCAACCTTTTCTATTTTGTTGTTCACTCACTACATTATCTCTCGCTTTCACAGCTCCCTTATATAATATTGCTTCCCTTTGATAGGCATTCTATCTATTCCTATTCCACACATAAAGGGTTTCCTTTTTTTGGTGTCCTTTGCTCTAATTCCTATTTGAGCACCTTATCTTTGTCTTTGTCTCTGTTCATGATTTGTTGGGTTTCCTCCCTTACTATTCTTATTTTCTGAAGTTTTTTCTTCATGGGACAGCTGTATGCTACCACTTTCCCCTCTTGCATTTGTTTCTACCACGAGACTGACATGTTTAAGTCTCTTTACTATTATTTCAATTTCTCTTCTTCCAAATCTCGACCCTTTACCAGTGTCGGATTTGATAGGAAGATAGATGCAACTTTATTTGGGTGCTGCAACTTTATTTTTCGGTGTTGCTTTCTCCAAACCTCGACTCTCATACATCGTCGGATTTGAGGGGGAGTGACATTGTTGCTCATCTATTCTACCGCAATTCAGCTACCTATCTGTCATGGCTGATTCTTCTACATCTAAGCGTCAGTCAACTTCTGTTTCTTAAGTGCCACTTTTCTTGTGGTTCCGATGACCCCTTCTCTTCAGGGGGAGAGGGAGAGTGAAAAGCAGTTGTCTCTGCAATAATGGAAGTATTTGTCAGTGTTATTGCTGCTGACTACTTTGTCCTTTGCTGGTGCCAATACCGTTGCTCATACCTGTTAGGTCTCTTGCTGGGGACAATGTTATTGATCCTGCCTATTATGACTCTTGCTGGGGATAGTGTTGACTACTGTTGATGATGCTTGTTATGTCCCTGCCTTGTTGCTCTTGCTGGTGTCAGTGCCTTGTATTGCTGTTGTTGGTATAAGTACTGTTGCTCCTGCTTATTATGATGCCAGTATTATTGCTCATGCCTTTGCTGGTGTGTTTCCGTTGTGGTCACGCCCGTTGACCTTGCCTTTGCTCTTGACTTTCTTTGTCTTACCTTACCTTATTTTTTCGAGGTTTGGCTTTACCTTGCCTTACCCTATTTTTTAGGGTTTAGTTTCTGCCATATCTATTGCCATGCTCACAGGGTTTCTGTGTTCTGCTTTATCTGCTGTCGTGCTCACAGGGTTTCTGTGTTCTGCCTTACCTACTTCCGTGCTCGCAGGGTGTCTGTGTTTTGCCTTATCTACTGTCATGCTCATAGGGTTTCTATGTTCTACTTTTATGTGTTCTTCTATGTGCCCTATTTTTTAGGGTTTGCTCTTGTGTTTTTGCTGCGAACTTTGGTTTAGTTTGTCACTTGTTTCACTCGTGGTTGACAAAAAGATATTCTCTACAATTGGTGCTTCTCAAGCATGGTGTTCTGTGACTTGCTTGTCAAGTTGGGCGTGCGAAATATCTTTGCCCAACTTGAGGGGGAGTGTTGGCGAGTCCTTACTTAGTTAGGATTTTGGTTCCTTATTTCATTAGAATTTTGGTTATTTGCTAATTATTATTTAGTCCTATTGTAATAGAGATTTACTTCCTATTGTAATTTAAATATATTTCCTATTTTATTTAGGTTTAACACATCTTTGTACTTGTATAAATACCTCCATATTTGATAAGAATAATAATATGAGCGTATCTGAGCATAACTGAATATTTGCTCTACTTTATTTGACAATGCCTTCACCAAGTTGATTGGTTATAATGGAGTCAAAATCTAATTGTTTCCACAAACCTTTTGTTTGAGGTTTCTTTCTGTTTTTACTTTCACATTTCACTATATATATATATACCAAATGTTCATGAGTGGCATGCTTTATATTTGTCGAATAATTTCTTTCATTGAGGTACAAGCTGGATTGATTGGGTTGAAGATTTTACTTTTCAAAAGTACTTTCCTACTTTATCTTTTTGTGTCAATTGATTGTTTTGTAACTCATCAATGCCTTTGTTGTTGGAACAAGAAGATGGGAACAATTATGATAGTTCATTATTGTTGATACCAAAAAATTTATGGTCCAATGCAACAAACTCCCAAGTATGGAAAACACTCTCATGAAATCAAAATAGTTACTCCCTATGCCAAACGATATACCAAGCTCATATGGACACAAGGCATGTGGTTGAAACCAAGCCCATGCAAAATTCCAGGCGATGAAGATGTTGGGATTGTTGGGAGCACCAAAGCCCATTTCATACAGTTTTCTCATGCAAGTAAGTAAATGAGATATTTTTCTTGAAACCTTCTGAAAGTAAGGATTCAAACAAGGAACCAATGTGAAGATTCAAACAATGAACTACACAAAGTGACAGTCACATGATTCAATGACTGGTCTAGTTGAAATGCCATTGAAGAGTCTCAGTAAACTGCATTTTCTAAAGCCTCTATGAACCATTGTAGGCCTCAGGGACGGACCCAGGAATTTTGTGTCGTGGGGTCATAGTGTAAAAGTTCAATTTTTTTTTGGGGCTTCAAGGCTTGGTGGGGAAGAGGGTTAAAAGTTTGTGGGGGAGTGGAGATTGGGGATTTAGGTTTTAGGGTTTAGAAAATAGGTGTTTTGGAATGAAAATTCGGGAGGAAGAAGAAGGGAAACTGATCTGTGTTTTTTTTTTTATAACACCTGGACCAAAACGACGTCGTTTTGGCCAGGTCTTTTAAAAAAAAATTCGCTGGTCCAAAACGACGCCGTTTTGGCCAGCGAGTTTTAAAAAAAAATTCGCGCGTCTGGTCCAAAACGACGCCGTTTTGGCCAGTCTGTTTTTAAAAAAAAATTAGAAGCTGGCCCAAAACGATGCCGTTTTGGCCAGCTTCTTTCAAACAGAACAGAGCCCTGTTCATCTTCTTCTTCCTCTTGTCTGCAAATCCCCTCTCTCATGGGGTCATACCCCATTTCAAAGCCACCTTCTACCTTGCTTTCATGGAGTCCATGGGGTCGTTTGACCCCATTGACCCCACTGTGGGTCCGTCTCTGGTAGGCCTGGCCATATGTTTGGTTCGGGAAAGAGCCCAACAGATCAATCGTACAGAACTTACGGTTTGGTTGGGTTCAGTACATATATTTACAAGTTATTATTGTCATTCAGAAGGAATATTTTATAATTTAAGTCCTCATTCAATTGTCATACCAAAAAATCATCATAAAAAACTATTTAATCATCTAAAATGTGCAAAAAGTTTTTTAACAGTTTTTTTAACATATAGACTATTTAAGAGCACCTATATTAACGTTAGAGACCATGAATGATACAAAAAACTTTAAGAATGCAATTTGACAGTTTCACAAACGTCAGGAACGTTTTGTAATAAAAGGCCTTGAGAAAAACCTAAACAAAAAGGGAATATAGCCGCCCGATTATACAATTTATTTTATGAAATAAAAAAGAAAATAGACCCGAATATAGTTGCTCTTCACCATTTTACAATTTCCCTTCTTCATGAATGATCTTTTCTAAATAAGCAATTATTTTCAGAAAATCTTGGTTGCTTGCTGGTAATCGTAAACTTGAACCATTGATGTTTCTGTTGCAAATAAATAAATAATGAAGTTTTCAGCTATTAAGGGTAAAACTGGAAAAACACTCCTCTTGAACGTCTCCAACTCTCCCCACACTCAAACTCGGGTTCACCAAAATGTTCCTCCTTCACCGGCAGCGCGTCGCCGCCCTCCAGCTCCAAATCCGACGCTACGCCCAATCCGCCACAGCCGCTCTGCTCCCCCCGGACCCGGAACTCGAACCGGACTTCCCGAGACCCGACCCGAAATACGCCGAGACAATCTTCGCCGTTCCACGCCCCGCCTCCGGTAAGAGCATCTCCGCCAAAGAGCGCAAGGCCGGCCGCGTCCCCAGCATTGTCTTCGAGCAAGAGGACGGCCAGCACGGCGGCAACAAGCGCCTCATCTCTATACGGACCAACCAAATCCGAAAACTTGTCGGTCATCTCGGCCGCTCCTTCTTCCTCTCCAGACTCTTCGACCTCGAGGTTCGCTCCGATTTCGACTCTGAAAACGACGACGTCGTTGAGAGGGTCCGCGTTTTGCCTCGCATGGTATGTATGGTCTGCTTGATTTTTGTTTTGGGTTTGAGGGTTTATTTGATGTTGGGGTTTTGTTTTGTTTGTTAGATTCATTTGCACTCGGCCACGGACGCACCGCTTAATGTGACCTTCATAAGGGCTCCTTCTCATGCTTTGTTGAAAGTCGATATTCCTCTTGTATTTCGAGGAGATGATGTCTCTCCTGGATTGAAGAAAGGTAAAACAAATCAATCCCCTTTCCTTTTGTCTCTTCTATCTATCAGATTTCATTTCCTTGTTCCAATTTTCCTTTTGCAATTTCTGTTTCTATTTTCTTCTTGTGTATGAGATTTCGTTTCGGTCATCTTCATCTTTACAGCACTTGTAGATATTATTATAACTGTCCTTTGTGTATGTAAACTGTTGTAGCTAGCAAAGTAGGATAATTGGTCAAAATTTGTTCATGGTTTTGTTTTTCTATAGTCGTATATGGAACAACAAAAACAGAGGTGCTTGTGCGCTTTGATCACAACTTAGCGTCAGAATATTGCCTTCATGATCATTATGAGCCTTCCATGAAGGTCGAGCCGTCTGAAATTTTAAATTGTTCTAGAACTTTTGTGGGAAATCATTGTTTCTAACATTTGATTATAAAACGATTTTCAGTTTCTGTTTCAAAGTGGAATTCATGACATGGGTGATTGAGAATATGAAACTTTCCTATGAAGTATGTTATTAATTTGAACTCATTGGCAACTGAGGTTGAGAATTCCAGCTATTATCAGGAAATCAAACAAGGTTTTGTTGATTGTGAAGAGTTTCTATTGTTTGGGAAACAAGTCAAATTTCTAATCAAACTTTAGGGGCTGGAGGTCTCATTAGAGATTGGAAAAGTGACTGGGTCATAGGTTTCTATGCTAATCTGGGGTCAGGATATTTACAAACCGAAATATGTGCCTTGCTCCATAGCTTGGGAAACTCAAGTTTCTCATATCATGGTTGAGGTGGATTCCGCCATTGTTGCCTCCCTTTATGGGGTCTGGCTGATGAGTGCAGAGAGTTGATCCATAGGCACTTGCACTGTTTTGCTGCTCATATTCACAGAGAAAGAAATGTTGCTGCTGATGCGGTAACCAAAATGGGGATAGGTAGGGACGTAGGGCTGGCAAGGCTTAGCCTAGACTGATTGTTCTTTAGTTTCCTGGTTCCTAGCTTTGCCTCCAGGAAACAATATATAGAGACTTCATTTTATCACGGCTTACTTTTCATATCCTATTATATTATATACTGTAAACTCCGTTTCATAGATTTGGTTGATATTAGCGTCTTGTGCAGGGCAGTTACTTCATAGTCTTTGTTTCAAATCATTACTCATAATCTCATGAGTCGTGTTGGTTACTATGGATTAGTTTACTTTTTTGTTAGAATAATTTTAATGATCTGATTCATTTAAGTGTGACCTTTAACAACTTGGCAGGTGCTTATTTAAATACAATCAAGAGGACTGTAAAGTTCCTTTGCCCTGCAGATGTGATTCCTCCATATATTGATGTGGATCTGAGTGAGTTGGATGTCGGCCAAAAGATATTAATGGGAGATCTCAAGGTTCATCCGGCTCTAAAGCTTCTTCAGTCAAAAGATGAGCCTGTTTGTAAGATCATGGGAGCCAGAGTTTCTGAACAAAAGAAATCTAAATAACTGCTATGGTTGGATGTGGCTGCCCATTGTCATGAAAATGTGCTGGCACCATTATCCCTTCTCAGCTAACATGTTTATGTGTTCGACCACACATCTTTTGATTTGTAATGGCTGTGATGAAGGACAGGGCAATGAAACGTCATTGTGAGTTTTCACCCTCTGCTTTTTCATTTTTTATCTTTTGATGAGGGAGCGCTGGCAGTCGAGGATGCCATTAAAGGGAGGAAGAAACTAGGTCTGCTTCGTGTATCTTGTGAATCTGATCCGGAATTCTATGCTAATAAGCATTTTTGTTCGTAGATGTTCTCAATGGACACACATGAATGGATGTCCCTTCCTCAGTTTCTGTGTTTTCAAATTGAAAAAAATATTACTCATGTGCCAAGCACATGACATTTTAACTGGAAATTGGATAAATTTTGAAAAAGTGGATGGTTGCGGCGAAATTGGCTATTTATGAAGTGTTGAAATTGGCTATTTATGAAGAGTTTTAACTTGGCGACACTCAACCCTAAAATAAATGGTAGTGTTAACCGGCATTGTATAATTATTTTAAAAAAATATTTACTCTAAATTAACCTAATCTATATTCGAACTCGGGTGTAAGTGGGGCAGGCTCACTATCTTGGTCAACTGGTGATGACTTAGGTGTAAGTGGGGCGAGTTCACTACCTTGGTCAATTGGTGATGACAGCCCTAGGTCAAATTTGCTCAGCACAAATTTTAGTTTTAACATATGATAGGAATAAAGTGTTAAAAGATAAAGAAGGATGAAAAGTGTTGAACTTTTTAGAAGCAAGCGTTTTATGAGGAAAGCAACCAAAGCTCCTTCGAATTTGATTTAATACGTACACATAAAGCTAATTTGGTGTCTTCCTCAAAACAAAACAAAAACAAAAAATGTTAATTGGGCGTCAAGTTCAACTAAGGTATGGATCAAGATGAGGATGTCATTATTACCCTTTAATTCAATACAAAATTAAGATTTCTCACTAACTAAACACGAAATTAAAGTTGAAGGAGTTTTAAGGACTAAAAAGAGACGCTAGCTTCAGAATTTCACTAATGCCTATGAATTTTTTTAAAAATTCAAATGCACCATGTGTTGTATAAATAAAAGTAATTCAAATGCACCATGGTAGTTTCGAGTGTGTCCCTGATTATATGATTCTATTTTTCTTTTTGTTTACCCGTACATCACGTGTTGTAGAAATAAAAGTAAAAGTAAAGAACGTATTTTTTATATGTCAAAGTCAAGTGCACTGTGTTTAATTTTCAATTGTTCAATTATCTTCCCCATATAAAGTAGCAGCCTCTTGACCTTAAAAATAGTGGCCCTCAATTAAGCTCTGTTAATTCTCTCTCTCAGAAACCATAAACCTTTTCATCTCTTTCTCTTAACCATGGCATCTCAGCCATGGATGTGCATAGGCTTTTTAACTTCCATGCTTGTTCTCATGGGTGCAGTGGAGGCCCTTCCCATGGCTAATAAAATTGTGAGTTTGCCTGGGCAGCCACGTGTCAGCTTCCAACAATTTGCAGGCTACGTTGATGTAGACGACCACCCCCAGAGATCTCTGTTTTACTATTTTGTTGAAGCAGAGTCTCGCCCTGCTTCGAAACCGCTTGTTGTCTGGTTCAATGGAGGTGATTTTAGTCTCTTTTTTAATGTTTGCAGCTAAAATAAAGATACAAACCCCTTGTTCTTCTGGGTTTTGAGTGTGTTTCTAACTTGATCATCTTCCTCCTTTGTAGGGCCTGGTTGTTCGTCGGTTGGAGAGGGCGCTTTCGTTGAACACGGTCCTTTTAAACCAAGTGGAGGGGCTACTCTAATAAAGAATCCATACAGTTGGAACACAGGTACCCTTCAATAAAAATTATAAAAATTCTAGTTCAACATAAATCTTAGTTGCTCATTGTTGATTTCTTGAGTTTGTCTTTGTTTCACAGAAGCAAACATGTTGTACCTAGAGTCACCAGCCGGTGTTGGTTTCTCATTTGCTGCTGATAAGTCATTTTACGAAAATGTGAATGACAACATAACAGGTTCGATTTTGTCCCCATTTTCTTATTATCAAAACTAATGTGTAAAAGAATTTCACTTAGTTTCTTATTCTGCTTCTTCTTTAGATCTGCTAACTCTCTAAGTGACTGTGAGTTTGTTCTGTTTGTTCAGCACGGGACAGTTTAACATTTCTTCAGCGCTGGTTTGACAAATTTCCAGAATACAACCACAGAGATTTGTTTCTTGTAGGAGAAAGCTATGCCGGTTTGTTTTGATTTAATGAAAGAACATAGACAGATGTACTAAATAATTTTAGCTATCTTTTTAAGACTTTGAGAATTTTAAAAACTAAGAGCTGATTAGTTGACAGGATTTGTTTCGGGGACGGAGTGAGAAAGAAGATTTGTTAAGACTTAAGAGCTGATTAGTTGTCTGTTTTTGTTTCTTATAAATAGGTCACTATGTGCCACAACTTGCACAGCTAATAATTCAGTCTGGTGTGAATTTCAACCTCAAGGGGATAGCTGTGAGTAAGAACATGAAAAATATGACATTTAAATACATCCATTTAGGGTTTGATTTGTTAATGAGCTCTCATGATGATGATATTACAGATAGGGAACCCTCTGCTGGAATTCAGTACTGATGTCAATGCGGAGGATTTGTTTTACTGGTCTCATGGGCTGATTTCTGATGCTGCTTATGGACTTCTCACTTCAGTCTGCAACAGTTCTCAGTTATTGAGAGAGACCATAGCAGGCTCTCCCTCTGATGCTTGTTCTGATGTAATCACTCAAGTTTCCCAAGAACTTAGCAACTATGTCGACAAATACTACGTTACCGGCGACATTTGTTTGTCGCCCCCCTTTCCAACAAAATTGGAAATTCTGAACCCGTTAAGGTCAAACTTTCGAACTTCAGCATTTCATCGTTCACGTGCAGAAGCCGGCAATTATAATCAGGTAAACAGAAGCGGTCAAGCGCTAACCAGTTAGTTTATATTGTATATGTCTCTGCAACTCTGCATGAAAAATGTAGCTTCATTTTTAAACTCTCCCTTTTTATTGTTTAAAGATATCACTAGCTAATTTGTATCTCGCTTGCAGCAACTTACGGACAAGATAGATGCCTGTGTAGAGGAAGAAACAGTGACTTATTTAAACAGAAAAGATGTACAAAAGGCCCTTCATGCTAAGCTTGTAGGAGTCTCTAATTGGAGTTTGTGCAGCCAGTAAAATTTAAACCCTTTGTTATTTTTCTTTTAGAAAAGTAAATCTTGATGACCTAGGTTTTTTTTAATAGCTTCTTATTGAGATTGGGAATAATCTTGGGTGGGGGTATTTTTGTTTGACTATCTTAAGCTTAATTACTTTACTCCAGGGTTCTGCAATATGATATGCGAGATATGGAAATTCCTACCATTCCTATTGTCGGCTCACTTGTCAAATCTGGCATTCGTGTAATGGTTTATAGGTAATTTGATGAGTTGTTTGAAGCTCAAAATAATATTTGAAACACCAACTCTTTTATCAACTTTCTCGTATGATCCGAGCTAAGTTTTGTGAGATTACGAAATTATATGGAGTCGATTCTATATTTGAGAGAGTTGAGAAAAGAGTTGGTGCGTGCAGTATTACAAATTTGTGTTGTGTTACTAATGATTTAATTGAATTGTTGCAGTGGAGATCAAGATTCAGTGGTTCCATTTTTCGGAAGTCGAAGTTTGATTAATGGATTGGCAACGCAGCTGGGTCTCAAGTCAACTGTGCCTTACAGAGCTTGGTTTGAGGGAAAGCAGGTCACACACCATGCTTCACATTCATATAACATAATAATATATATCACATTAATTAACAACCAAATAACGTAATTCACACGCACTACGAGCCTGCCTGCCTGCTTACTCACGTATACTAACTAAACCATAAATTAACAGAAAGGGAAAAGATAATGTTGAATTTGCAGACATGTGTTCATTGACTTTCTATTTTTTATTTTCAACCAAGACTCTCCTCTAACTTGTGGTTAAAACCCAATAAAATTACTTGAGAAAAAATTATTTATAATTTAGGGCGCACATAGCTTCACCGATAGAGTACTTATCATACACAAACTCTCTCTGTTTTTTTCCCCTCTCAACTTTTTAGGTCACAAGCATACTATTTTGTTGTTGCCATAGTTAGAAAGGGGGAGGGGGGATTTTGTCACACACTGCTAAGGTGCTATAGAAGTTCGAACTTGAGACTATTGGTCTGCAAGTCAATATCGGCGTCTTTTACTCTAGGCTAGATCCAGTTAGGCAGGTCACATGTATATACTTGAAAATGTGTTTTATATTTGAACTGTATTTTTTTTTCTTTTTCTTCTCAGGTTGGTGGGTGGACACAAGTTTATGATGATATCCTATCATTCGCCATCATAAGAGGAGCTTCACACACAGCTCCATCTACACAACCAAAGAGATCACTTGCGCTGTTTAAGTCATTTCTAGGAGGCAAACCACTGCCAGCCCATGCATGATCAGCTCTCCATGGACCTGTAATTTATCAGCAAATTAATGCACCCTCCGGATCCTCTCCCATAAAACTATTGATCAATAAATTGATGAGTTAGGAATGTCATGACCTCTAATTTGCAATTCTTGTAAACTGAATGATGTCCCTAGTGTATTCTTCAACATTTTTAACATCATTTGAGGTTTGCCCTTAACAGAAAATTGCAGCTAGCAGCGGCGGCATTTGCAAATTGCATGCATAATGAACCCTTTAAATATGAACCAATCGCTGTTACCACATCGTGAAAATAAATATGGTTTTATTTATTGATGATGCGAACAATGAGAAATTTGTCCTAAATATTTGCATGATACCTAAAAATTTGTCTTTATTTTTTCCCAGGAAAGGCAGAGATGGGTGGGTGAAAAACCACTCATACTGTCTAAATTGGTCCAACCAAACCAATCCAAGCGATTTGGTTCAGTTTTTATAATAGAAAAATGAAATATGGTCCGAACCGAGCAAAATGCAATTAGTTTGGTTCTACTCAGTTTCGTGTTGATGTTTAAATGTGTATTTTCATCAAAATACAACCTGCCTACTTATAATTCAAAGTGCATCTTACATTTTTAGCTCCATAAAGTTATATGCTCTCATAGATGGAACCAAAATAGAGAGCAAATGACCTTGTTTAGCAAAATGTGAGTTTTAGGACTTAATTGAGCTATATATATTGAAAATTCCATTATAAAGTTGGTCGTGTGATGAAACTTGACTAATTTTAATGAAACTTTTGTTGAAATACGACAATAAGGACTAAATTGATGTGTAGACCAAAATATGATGGATCACATTGATTGATTTGAAAGTTGAAGGACTAAAATGAGGACTTTTAAAAGTTTACGGACTACTTGTGATAACAACCCTTAAAAAACCATATCTCAAGGCAAAATGCCTTGCTGAAACATTCAAAATTCCCATATTAACCTTGGTCAATGAAAATGTTAAAACAGTCTCCTACCTACCCTCATTCCTCTTTTCTCCTCAAGCACGATTGTGAGATAGGGGGAGTCATTCTCCTCCTCTCTCTTCCTTTCTCAATCTCTCCCTCTCATAGACATAGTCTAAAATATCGATAATATAGACGAAATATCAAGAATATTATCATTTTTTTGGATCACGGATATTTCGGAACGTATCCATACACATATTGTATAATATATCGATAATATTGAAAAATATAGATGTCGATAATTTCGATCACACTTCAGTAATATTTTGTCAAAATATCGCTGTAATATCGAAAATATCAATGTAATGGAAAACATGAAGAAAAAAAACACAAAGTACACACTCAAGGGGATTCGACCTTGCCATTTCACTCCTCCAATGCCTTAACCACCATGTTGCTTATGTTTTTGTGATAATATGCAGATGAGAACTCTATGTGGTACTAAGTCACTCATGTATCTTATCATACAATGTAAAAAGTGTAAAATATTGTAGTAAATCATTATATATAAATGATTATGGTGTGTTTAATTTTCTTTCATTAATTACTACATAGTTTTCTACACTCACAGTGTTTGTCAGCTTATTATATAATCAACTTAAATCAGTTAAACCCATCATACAATGCATTTCGTTCCAATTTTTTGTGATAAACTAATATATAATTGACTAAATAAACATCCTCCAAAGTTTCAATAAAAATTTTCAAAATTTTCTTATAATTTCCATGATTTTTATTCAATTTGTATTGATATCGATAATATCCCAATATTTTAATCAAAATTTCCGTATTTTTAGACTACCGATATTTCCGATACTATCGATATTTTAAAAGTTATAAAACTCAAATTTTTATGATTAAAAAAAGTAAAATAAGAACATTAAAAAGAACGTCCCAAGCCAACGGAGTTACGGAGTCAAGTGGGAATATATTTTCCCTTTTGTTGTTTTGTTGTTTTTTTGTTGGTGCTTTTAATTTATATTTCTGTTTTTTGAAATAAGCTCGAGGCGGGCTCTCTTCGCGCCCTTGAGACCAAAACCGAAAACCCAGACATTTCATTCCCAAACGCCAAACCCCTTCGACCTAAAAAAAAAAAAAAAAAAATCTCCAAATCCAACTCTCTCTAAACTCTCGTCACCGCCATGGACGAGACCTCCATCATTTCGAAGCTTGAAACCTCCTGCTCCAGCGGCCTTCATCCCCTCGTCTCCGACTACCTTCAGCCATTTACCCAACTCCAGAATCCCAAGAAAACCAAAAAATCAACCAAATCCCAAGACCAGCAAACCCTTCTCCGCTCGCTTGCTAAGAAGTTCCTCCCCTTCATCAACCGCACGCTATCCCTTCTCCCCAAACGCCTCGCCGGTTTCTCCAAGTTAGACGACGAATTTACCCTCGAACTCTTCGATATTTACAGGCTTTGCCTCGATTGCCTGGACTCCTTGTCCTCTGTGTTGTCCGGTACGCCCTACTCGTTTAACCTCCAGAGGGTTCGGATGGTGACATGCCTCGAGGCATGTGGGCGGTACAAGGATGCAGAGAGCGAGGGGTTTAGGGTTTTGGAGAGCCTTAAGGCGATTGAATTTGGGTCGAACACACGGGTCAAATCGGACCGAAGATTTGTGCCAGACGTGGAGAAGGGGAGCGGTGATAAGGATTTGGGGTCTTTGGTAGGAGGAATTGTGGTGACGCTTGTGAGATGTGCGGGCATGAATCAAAGTAAGGATAGTGAGGTGTATAGGAGGGTGCTTTGTTTGGTTGAGGAGGTCATGCCGTGGTTCAGGTGATTGAATTCGATTTAATTTTCGGAGAATAATTTGTGTTTAGTTCCTGGAACAATAAGGGAAATGGGCATCTCCGAATTATAGCTACTTAATCATTTGTGGTCATTTGAGTTATTAATACAGTTCTCTAGGTTTGCCGGCACAGTTTCACTGCCAAAATGCTAACTTGCTGGTTACTTTTTTAGCATTTGAAGCACTTGTTCAGAACCACCAAGAACATAAAATTTGCTTTAATAAATTTTTTTTATGACTTTAAGGCCATGATAAGTAGTTAACTGATTGGTATACGTGATATCAAATATTTTAGGGTATTAGACGCAAACACATATGAGAAGTTGCACAGGATGCTTGTGTCCTCTCTGAGTAAATGTACTCAATTTTTAGTTGGGGAGCTATCATCGTTTGAGGGAGATCTTGTGAAAATGTTCTGCCTTGTAACCATGACTGAGTATGCCAAGTCATCAATGAAAGATCAAATTTTCAAGGTAGCCTATGTTTGATTTTTCAGTTATGGTTTTATAGAAAAGTTCATGCGTTTATCTGATCAGTCTTTTCTTTTCTTTATGCAGTTTGCTCATCGGATCTGTTCATCTTTATTTTTGTTTCAAAAGGATAGATGCTTGCTCATTGACATATTATTTTGCTTGTTGGACTCCCTTGTTCGCGAATGTAAGGTAACACTGTCAGAGCTAAATGTATATTTTAAGATTGAGGAATGTGGTTTGACTAAGATGTCAGGTTCATCAATCTTCAGTACCCATTGTCAATGTTAATTTCAAAATATTTGCTTGAAGGCCGAGCCAGTTTCTCTTAGATATTTTGACCCCTATTTCAACTAAATGGAAGTACAAAAGGCAGGAACATAATTAGTTGCTTTTCTCTGTAAGTCTTGAACTTTTTGATAACATATACTAAATAAGATAAATAAGGTTATGTAAAAATATATTTGCATGCTGGTGATTATGCCATATCTTCTAGGTTCAAAGTGCTTTGCTCCTTTCACAAATCTACGATGTCTTGGGAATTGGACATCAAGCTCATGCAGCTTTTTTATTTGTTATGTTTTTCTCTGTTGTATCTACCTCATATGATTTTGAGGTGATGTCCCCTTCTGTTAGTTTTTCTTTCCTTTTCTGGTTGTTAAGACGTTACATGTTCAATTAGATTTTCTTTCCTTGTCCTTATGCGAGATGAGGATTGATTATTTGTGGGAGAGGGTTTGCTTTTGCGATTTAGTTTTGGTGTCTTCAGTGTTCAGGGAGAGCTCATTTTTTGTTATGTTTCAAATTGGAATGCTGTTGTTTCTAAATGTTTTTTTGTTGTTGTTGTCCTAGGTGTATCTTTATATGATTTGTGTAGGCAGTTTTGGTTTTTGGCTTTTTCCTTCAGAGGACATCTTGTCCTTGGTATTGCATTGTTGCTCTTCCTATCATAAAAAGCAAAAAAAATCTTATGCTACTGTTTTTTCACTGAGCTTCTATTTTATTTTTGAAAGTTTTCATTAACTCTGAATTTTTGATTGTATCTAGTTTCTTTGGGTACGATCTCATTATTAGATTGTGTACACCAATTATCTTGATCGTCTAAATGATTCTCCCCAAGCGTCCATATTGATCACAGTCCTCGGATTCTGTTTTTTGTCTTATTCTTTCAAATTGCATAACATACTCTCCTCTTCTTTGCTATGCACCAGTCCTTCCTCTTTTGATTCTGGTTTTCTGAGCATGGTTTAATTGCATACAAAGTTGCAAAAGCAATTGCAATCTGATGTTTAGGTTCGTCATCAGAGACATGGTCAGCATATTTTTAAAATTGGGCTCAGAATTGTTTTTTCTGATCAGATTATGTACTGGACGCACATAACTGTAGTACATTGCTAAATTGCTAAATAATTTTAAATTTTTGTGGGGTCTCAGGGTCTCAAATGGTTTTTTAATATTTAGGTTAAAAATGTTTTTTTTTTGTTAATCTCCTATTTTATCACATGTGTTTTCCTAATTGTATTACAACTTACCATCATATAATAGCATAATGAAATATATTTAACTGTTTTAGGGTTTTTTTTTTTCCCTTTCATTTTAATCTAAGGACAATGAAAATGGAAAAATATTAAAGCAATTATAGAAGACCTTTTTTTTTTTTTGGAGAGAAGAATATTATTTGTTTCATTGAAATGACTTTGATGTTATTTGTTGTTTGTTTAGACAATATAACAATCTATATACATTTTATTCAAAAACATTTATCACTGGATCATAAAACAAAAAATTATCAATTTTCTGTAGAAGTACATGTACGTAAAAATATCCTAGGTAAAGAATAATATTAGTTTCTGTCCTTTAAAAGTCGGTTCATAGTTCTATTATACTAAAAGTCGCACGCAATGTGTGTTTTAATACGTTAAGTGTACTTTAAGCTAGATTTCCCACTTGTGTATGCTTTTTCATTTCTTTTATTTGAACAAGTATTTTTTCCTTAAGTGAATTATGACTGCAAAATGCAGTTACTTGATTTTATTTTATTCCTATTGCACTGTTTCAGATCTTTTACTGAGTTACTGCTTGATGGAAAACCTATTTATTTTTATTTTTGAATTGTATCTCATAACAAATCTTGCCTTGGACCTTAGATACAATTTGTTTACTTTCGGAGGTTGTGCTGTATGTTTGCTTGAACTGTTTGGAGATAATTACTTAGGGATACAGAACTGAAATTAGTCAGAATGATCTAAAATTTTATTTTGGCAGGTTGAAGTGGAAAATACAGGAAAAGAGTTTGTTGAACTTATTGCTTATTGTGCCAAGAAATGTCGAACTACAAATACAAATCTTTGCAGTATTATTGGGTCCCATTTAAATGAATTAGCGGGTGATTTCCATCAGGTATCTTATGTATGTAGTTTCTTCATATAAATTTCACTGCACTGGCACTATTTGAAATTGTATGTTGGCATTTTAAATTCAACTTTTTGTGCAGGTTAGAACACCTTTTCATTTGATTCTGAGGCTTTATGCCTCTGGATTGCACTTTTTTGATCGCAGTATGAAGTCAAAAGCTGGTGGAGGTGCAATTAGAATTTTGCATGATGATGGGGATGCAATGAATCGCTTGTCTGATTTGCTTGGTTTGTTGAGAAGTTATTTCCAAATTGGCCACAATGAAGACACTGTATTATCCAATTTGCAGTTGATTTCGAAGAGTGCAGCCTCCATGAGTCAACTTCAGAGGGATAGAAAGGACTATATTCTGTCTTACTTTAACGCATTGAAATTTTTATGCCAGCCACTTACGGAGTTAGTAAATTCAGGAAAGAAAGAGATTCTTACTGATAACGAAGCTGCTTCTGTTTCTACTGAACTGTGTGATATCCAGGGTGCTTTCCATCAGTTTTATGATGTTTTCGTTTTTTTTCAAACGTGAGTCAACAATAAGGTTCAGTGGTTTCATTTTTAATTTATTTTTTATAATATGGCAATTTGGAGGTAATCTGTTTGAGGAGTTTTATGTTCTGTTGTGTCTTAGTTTGAAATTATTATGGTTTTCTGTAAATATATTTATGTTTGCACGCTAAATTACTATACTTCATTTGGGGAAGATATTGGTGGCTGAATGCTGACTGCTAAAAGCTTACCCTCATGAGTCATGAATATGTTTTCGTTTTATGATAAAAATACAAAAGTCTCATTTCATTGACTAGGACTTAGCAATTCACTTGTTTTGATGTTTTCATTATTCTTATTTTCTTTACTTTCTGCTTAAGTGTAACATAGCAATGTTGTATTAGAAAAAAGGTGTAACATAGCAAGATAAATTACCCCTGAGAGTGATTTCCAAAGAACACATGCTTTTACCCTTACTTGAGTGTTATGTTAGGCGTGATGCTGAAGTTGCTTGGGTTTCTTGATTCATAATTTTGTAAGCCTTTTCCCTAAATACTGTCTCACAAGATTTATTGTCAGTTTATGTTTGTTATCAGGCTTCTCTGAAATATGCTTGTCTCTAGGTGCAGATGTACATATGAGGTGGATAGAGATGTATTTGACGACAGAGATATATTTGATGACAACAGCATCATTAGTGTTGCTTTGGCTTCTTTTACCCTCTCCATCAGAACAAAGCTTAACATACAGGTTCTTATTCTTATGATATGATACTGAAATGGCCCCAGTTATTTATTTTCTCATAAGTTGACTATTTATTTTCTTATAACTCTTGCACAACACAATCATTATCTGCTTAACTAGGTTCTCGGCTTGCGTTTTCTTATTTCAGAAGAGTGTGCAAATACTTGAAAATGTCATCACCAGTGATTGGATTCAACCTAATGGTCTGAAGCATCTATATGTCTCTCTCTACAATACTGGTGTACTTTTCTACCGAAACAAGGAATTAAAAGAGGTATTCTTTCACAGAATGATATATTTATGATTGGGATGGCATATGATGTAGTATGACAAGCATTGTTTTTAGTCTATAATGATGTTGAATTCTATGATCTTCTACTTGTTTGCTTTATTGTACTTGGCTCTGTAACTGCTTTCATGTCTTCAATAAATTATTTCCATACATCCGTTTTCAACATTGAACTATTTATAGTGTGAAGTTGCATTTTCTATGGACAATCATTTTATAAAAGTAGCTTATTTTGCTTCTGCAATTCGTCAGAATATTTTTGTTTTAAGTTCCTGAGATAATACCAAGGCTGGGTTTGAGGTTCCCTATTAGATAAATTTGGCCTTGTCTTCTTTTACATTGCATTTGGTAATGGAAGATAATAAATTCAGGAGAAAAGAGAAGAGATATTTACTTTCCCTTATGTTTGAATAGGTAGAAGAGAAACTGAGAGAAATGTTAAATCGAGGACATTTTTGAAAAACCAAGCAAAACACAAACCTCATATTCTTTCCAAAGCTCTCCTCTTTTGCAGAGAATATAAGAGTGGGCTAGGAGACAGAGATTCCAAAGGTCTCATCTCTTGTATCCATTTCTCTCCATATTTGATTATCCAAATGAATGCAAATTCTCTCCATTTCTCATCCTTGCAAAGGATCAGCCAAATCGGAAACCCTATGTTTGTCATCATTGAATGGAGACTTAAGAGTAGACGGTTCAGATCGTTGAACAACAATGCAGGGTGGGCCACATGTAGTGTCCCTCAAATAAAACTAGGAGATGATGTAATGTTTGCCTCTTTGTTTTAACTCAAACGCAATTGATAAGGGAATAAAGAAAAGTTAGCAATTTTTCTATATGCCCTTGTTTTGAAAATTGGATGCTAGAGGGATTTAATACCCATACTAGATGTTTCAGACCTGAAGTATAGGATAATGCACAATGCTATCTTTCAAGTTCCGAGTTGAATATTTGCATTTGTACTTTCACTTGGGCTGGATAGAGTTGCAGACAAGGCACTAATTTATTTTTCTTGAACTAAATTTATTTTTATCTTTTGAATTTAGTTATGTAAGGACTTGAGGCACTTGGTATATTTGAATATGATGATTAATTAAACCAGCTTCATTGTTGCCAATGTAGGAAGGAAACTATCTGATGATTTTTAATGGTTCTTTTTGTTCCTTATCATTTTCCTGTAAATATCACTTTGTACAGGGATAGTTATTTTTCTTCAATCTTATCGGATTGGAATGCAGCTGTTTTTTTAGTTTCATTGTTCTCTGTATTGCTGTTATGGATGTTGTAGCTGTATCTGGTTATGTAATTGGTGTAGGCAGGTTTTTAGTTGTTTAGGCTCAGTGGAGGATATCTTTTCATTTTATGAAATCTAGTTTCGTATAAAAATAAAAATAAAACACTTTCCCGAAAGCTTTTTTGTACTTTAGATTTCTTTTCGAGACCTTTGTTTTGCTTAACTTTGTAAAGTACCTCTGCAGGCATCAGAGGCATTGAAGTTTTGTTGTAAAGCATCATGGACTTGTGTTATATGTGTTTGTGATATGTTTGTACACAAAGTAAAGGTGCCCCAGGTTGATCTGTCGGAAGATGCTATTGTAGATTTCTTTGATGAGTGCTGTAAGAGAAGTGCCTTTCTTTTGGATGTTCTTAATCAATTGCAAAGTCACGATGTGAAAAGAACTATATTAGAGAGCTTTGAAAATTGGTCTATTGCTGCAAATTTGTTTCAGAGGCTGCCAGGTCCGTTGTCTTTGGTGAAGCAGTGGGTTAAGGTATCATCTTAGAGATTCCTTCACTTTTTTTTTTTTGAAAGAAACATAAATTTTATTAATTAACTTTTAACATACAAAACGAACATAGGACTGACAACCAACAAGGGAACATCGAATTTCCAATTATTACACCCAAAAAACAAAAAGCAATCTAAAAGCCAGCTGCCTTCCATTCTAATAGAATGTCAGAAAAAAGAGGTCTCCAAGTCTCCAGATACAGATGCCCAAAATGATGACCAAATCTGACATTATCCTGAAGTTCCTCCACCCCACCCCCACTATAATCTTATATTTCTCTGCATCCAAATAACCCACAACAGAGCTGGCACACTGCATCCCCATAAATTTTGGCCCTTTTCTCTTTACAAAACGCCACATGTTTAAGAGTTGAATTTTTGTTTCCAATAAGAAGAAACATTCATTGATTAAAAGAAGCATACACCAAAACAGAGGAAAATATTTCCACTGCAATAAAACGATCTTCTCCTACCAGTAGCTAGTAAACATAATCCAAGCAAAATTACATCCAGAACAAGGATCTAGGAAACAGTAGCTCTCCAATTTGACAAAATCACACAAGAACGAACTGCCCCCAAACTCTGAAAATACTGAAGCCTATAAGGATTCCCAAAATTGAACTCTTGTCGACAAGTATTCCTTCTCCTCTCCTCTAACAACATTAAACATCCTGCTAGTGCACTCCGCCCAAATTACCCAGAAAACAGCCATTACAGCACATGTCCATACCCTGTCCTCCCCACGTGCTTTCCATGCAACAAGGAGTAACATCCCCTTGGAATTATCCAGCTCACCTGAGCCTTCCAAAAAAATTTCAACCACAATCTCAATCCCACTGGGCAGTGAATAAACACATGATCAAACGATTGAAACCTCCCCTTCCTCTTTACACATAATGTGAGAATAAGCAGAGATGCATGCCACTCTTGAGCATATGATAGGTACTGACCATTGCATGGGCAACTAACCATGCTAAAATCTTATCCTCTGGAGGAGCCTTGGTTCTCTAGATTATCCCATAAGGTTGAACCTCAGGAATATCAACATGATCACACAAATATCTAAAATATGACTAGCACAGCAAAAAATTAAAAAAAAAAAAAAATCCCGAATGTTCCAGCCTCCACCATCTTGAATAAGGTCTTGCAAGCACCAACCTCAAAGGCATTTAAATTTTTCCTGAAACCAAAATTCTACCTCAATTGCACAAGTTGCTATAGATGCATTATGATGATTGGATAAATTAGTCAAACGTGGAAACATGTCTTTCAATGGGGAGTCTCCTACCTAAATATCTACACAAAATGTCACCTTAATCATCTTCAAGGTTTCGTAATGTGTCCACTTACCATGCTTTTTCTGGTACCTCATTTTTATGCCATATCTAGATGGAATGTAAACATTACAAGAATGTGGATGTTGAGGATGATGCTCCTACCTTATACAGTTTGCTATCATCTTCTAAGAAAGTAACAAAGAAGACAATCGAAATTGTCTTGGAGCAGGTTAGAACTCTTTGTGGTTTTCTTTTCAGTTGGAGTTCAATTAATATTTGTCCATAGACTGTAGGTTGCACATGTTAATTTCTCTCTCTTCTACATCTCCATCTTGAATTTTTTTAGGAACTTCTTGCTTATGAGGAAATGAATGATGTGAACCCTGAGTTTTGTCAGAAAATGCAAATGAAAATTATAGATATCCTACTGCAATACGTGCATGTCACACCAGATAGTTGCTTACAAAAATCAAGAATTTTATTGAGAAAGGGAAGAGCATTAAGGCTTTCTGGCATCAGCGGTCTGAAGGGCTGTATTCAGTGTTTATCAGATGCAATATCTTCACTTGTAAGTCAATTTTTAAATTTTAGATTTTTTGTGTTTGCTTTTTTTAATTTTAATAGCCCACCTTTAAAGGGTTACCCTTTGATTGTTTTGAAGTTGGGTTTCTGACTGACATGCATAAGTTACTGTAACAGAATGAGATGTATGATGAAACCTATATCCATGAAATTTCTCCTTGCCATCAATTAGCTGTGGCATATTGCTTACGCGCACTTTGTACCCAAGAAGCTGAACCCAACTCGAAGGTGCTAATGCATAAAATCTATTTTCTCAACTTGAGTAATTAATGCCAAAAAGCTTCAGATGCTCTTTTTATAAGTTTGTATTTCATTGAATTTTACAATTTTGTCTAATTATTTGATTTGGGTTTGTTATGACTCATGAGCAGCAAGTGCTTGAAGATATCAGTTCTGCCATTAATTTATGGTTGGGCATTTCTACTCGAAATAATTGTTCTCCAGATGACAAGTGCTCTATGGTGTCAGAAAGTATTATGTTGCTGCTTTACAATGCTATTGATTTGTTATCCATCAAGGTCTGTCTTTTGACTTCTTGGGTGCTGCACTATTTTCTTTTTGTGGAAAAACATGAGAGAATAATTCAATTTGGGGTTTTGACATGGTATTACTCTTAACATGTCTTCAGGGTTGCATGGACTTTCACAATGATATACATAGGCTTATGATTAGATTATTTAAATGGAGGGATGTCCCATTAGAGAAGTGTGTGGCCAGATTGTGGGAATGTAGAAGGATTAGCCATGGCCTTTGTGCTTCACCTGTGAATGAGGCATTCATCATGAACTTATCAGATCATTGTGGTGAAAATTCAAAGTCTATTGAGTTTTGGGTAGATTGCCTGAAAGAATCCAAACCACTTCTATTAGCGTTCCAATATAATTTATCATCTGTGTCTCCAAACTTTCCTCGGGGCTCATGCAATTATGAAAGCTCATTTCGATCAGATATCACAATTGATGAAGTTAAGGAAGCTGCTTTTGAACTTATTTCAAGTGTAAGTTTGTCTCAAATTGCCACCATGAACTCTTATGCCTTAATGATGCACATTAAATACACTTATATTTTGTTACTCTTCTTATAGGTTCCTGTATTGAGTTCGTCTGCCTACATAGCTGGATATCTCTACTATGATTTATGCGAAAGACTTGTTTCAAATGGAAGGTTAATTGAGGTAATTTGCATTTATTTAATCTTGTTTTGTTAAATGTTTATAATTTATTTTCCACTGTGAGTAAAAAGATATTGAGATGCTTTTATGCATTAAACATGGGAATTTCTGCGTGATGATTTTGTGTTCATCTCTGTTAATACTCTTTAGGCTCTGTCATATGCAAAGGAAGCTTACCAGTTGCGTGCTAAACTATTTAGAGAGAAATTTATGTACTCTTCTGAACAGTCCAAAACGTGCAATGAAGCTGGGGGTAGCGGTGAGAAATTAACATATCATATTCAGGATATGCATATGCACATATCAGTTGCTAGTGAATTTTGGTCCTTTGATGCTAGCCTATGTGACTTGGAACGTTGTTATCTGAGTCCATGGAATGTGCTTCAATGTTATCTTGAAAGCACTCTTCAGGTTTTTCTTCCTCTTTCTGTCCATACTTTTAATTTAAAAATTCAAGACTGGACCTATCTTTTACGAAGATGGGATTTGAATTTCAAACTCTCATATAACCTGCAGATAGGCGTTATCCATGAAATAATTGGAAACAGAGCTGGGGCTGAAGGTTTTCTACAATTGGGAAAAGCTATTTCCTGCTCACAAAGCTTGCCACTATTTATAATTGTTTTTTCTACTGTATTGGGTATAGCAAAAACTTATCTTTCTTTTTTGTTCCATTGTCTTGCAATTATTTCTTCATTCACTTCTGGGTTCAAAGGATGCGATAATTGGCTAACTCACATTTCAATTTGAATGTCTTTAGGAAAGCTGTACCACAAGCAGCAGCTTTGGGATTTTGCAGAAAAGGAACTTCAAAGTGCGAAGCAATATTTGCGGGCTAGTAGCACAGATATTTCTTGCTTGAAGTGCAGATTAATGCTGGAAGCAACTGTGAATCAGAATCTTGGTGATTTATTCCAAAGCATGTTTTATAACACAAGGAATACATCTTTAGATAAATTATCTCTTGCTGAAAACCTGTACAAATCGGCAATAGCGAAGCTTAATCTTTCTGAGTGGAAAAATTCGGTTAGTTGTCCTGAACAAGGCTGGGTTGAAAGCACAAGGCTTCGAAAAACTATTCTTAAAGATGTTGGATCTTGTGCTAGCAGTACATTTACACATTCTGAAGAAAATCAGGAGGATATTGGGAAACCCACAAGGGAGGGGCTGAAAGGCAAGAAGGAAGTTAAAAAGTGTAAAAAGACTAACAATGCACCAAAACCGGTGGTGAAGGATCAAGATGCAATACCTGAGTATAATTTGAGGTCAACTCGGTCAAGATATCAATCTTCTCAGAACCAAAGTATAAGTGGTAATGGCGTTGTCCAAGTTGGTCATTCAAAACAATTGAAAGGCAATAGCAAGTCTGATTGTCCTGATACTTTTAGGAAGAGGGAATTTCTTTTGGATTTAAAAAGTTGTGAGGTTGCTTTTGGGTGTGATGTAACATGCATTTGCAACAAAATGAGTTGTTGGCAGTGTCTTCCTGTGGAAGTTTTGGATTCTGGGTTAGTTAAAAATTTAGTTGATTTGAAGTGGGAGTTTGTCCGCAGGCGCCTGTCACTCAGGCTTCTCACAGGATTAGGTATGGTATAGCTGTATGTTATGACCCTTTACGTTTTATAGCTGCATGGGCAAACATTTGATACATGTCTATTGGGGTAACTTCTATTTTCACTCTGATAGTTACTCAGTAAACTTATCTTTTGATGAAATTTTTTGCTACTATTTTACCCTTAAGAAAATTACTTTTCAAGACAAATATTTAAAAAATTGAAAGAACATTGAAGCAATGGCCGGCCTCTTCAGGAAAAACCGATCCTGCCTCACGAGTGTTGCCCTTTGGGGAGGCCAGAGCTGATGCGGCTGGTCATGGTGCCAGTACCTGTAGTGTGGGCTGAGGTGGCCACGGTTGTGGTCATGCCCATTGGAAAAACGAAATAGCACTTATCATGGGCATTTGTTGGAACTACGAAAGATTTTGTCAGCAAAACTAAAAGCTTTTACTTTGTATAGATTGTGATGTGAATTTACTGTTCATCAATTTTATGCGTGTAAATAGAATTACTTATCTATCCATCTTGACCTCCACTTCTAAACTGCCCATCACTAATCCTCCAACTTTTGCTTTTGAGTTTTGTCTCGACCTCTTCCTTATTTTAAGACTGTTTATGATCAGGGGGATTCTGGGGGGTAATGTAGCTGGCTTTGGTGAAATGAGAAATTATCAGTACCCTTTTATTTTATGTGCCTAATTTTGATTTTAAGAGGTCAGAGATCAGGGCCACAGAAGAAACTGAGGTTCAGGGATTTTTAAGATTGTGGTTTCATCTGTAGAAAATTATCCTATCATCTTCATTTGTATTATTAAAAGTGTAATTAGTATTATAGTTTCTTTCTTTGGAATTGGCAAACCTGTCATGATTCCAGGCATGGTTTTGTTCTTTCATTTCATTCTTGCAAGTGATGGCTAAACCATGAGATCCAATGTATATGAAACTTCATTTTGTGTTTTCCTTTATATTCTTTTTTGTTGCCGTAGTAAATTTAGTGACATCTTTAACATTTTTCAGGAAAATGCTTGGAGAGTCGTGGTCAGATTCAAGAAACACATGAAATTACGTTGCAAACCGTATCAATCTTGGTCAGCCGAAACGCATTTTGTCTTATTACCTCATCTGTTTCATCGACATCCTTTCTCAATTTAATGGGAAAGGAGATCCCAGGGGATGTCTTCAGTGTTGAACGGGCAGAAGTACTGTTGAATATAAGTTGGTTGTCTTTGAAGAGTTACTGTTCTAAGGAAACCAGGTAATCTAAGTAGCAGGTTCTTATTTTTGTTTGTGCATGTTTCTATTCACATCTTAACTTCTTCCCTTTCTCTAGAACTGTAAAATTTAATAATTTTAAGAAGTATATTAACGGTCCAAATATTAACCTGAGAAACTTTACTTAAATTGTAAATAATTATTAATGACTGTCCTTTTTCTTTTTCCAGTGTTCAAAATTTGCCATGTACCATTTTCTGGTACTAGGGATTCATAGATTGTAGTTTACCTTGTTTTTGCTTGTAAACTTACATGCCAAGCTTTTAATCATTTGGAAAATGTTTTCCCATCTTCCATACTAAGGTGTGGCGTGCAGGCTGCTACTTGGCGTGTCGCTTTGGGTTTCTCGAATTTGGAAATGAACCAAAGAACATAGGGTTTACGAGAACATGCTAAAAACCAACAAATAAAGCAGTTTTTTTGTGTGTGGAAGGACTGAAAAGGAAACGAAATCATAAAGGCGTTAGAGTGGGATAAGCCCAAATGCATCTTCTAACTTCTAACAGAGGAGGATCTTCTCAATTGACATGGGATATCAGACACTTCCTCCTTTGTATAAAAGAGATGATAACGCCTTCGTTTTTTAGGATAAGCTGCCACCTCTTTGTAGTGTGCCTATAATTTATTGGTTCATATAGCAAACAATGTAAAGTCCAAAAATAGGTAGAAATTGCATTGCTTTCAGTGAAAATAGATCTGAAATTGCGTCTCTAGGTGGTGTAGGAAATACAGCTGCTGTGGACAGTGATAGAATTGCCTGTGGATAGTGATAGAAAATTATAGGCAATTTGTTCTGTCTGTATCTCTTTCTCTATCTCTCTCTAAAATTCTGAATAGTTTCTAAATTTGGTAAGTTTCTGTAAGTTTAGGAGTTAAACAACCAAATTTCAGTTTTAGTGGTAGTGGAAAGGCATTTTAGGAACATAAATAAATAGAAAATCCTGAGTTGGTTGCTGAAATGCTGATTTCAACAAAGTCAAAGGACTCAAATCACAGTTGAAAAGCTTAAAATTTTAATTAAAGAATCAGGGACCAAAGAACAAAGTTTATTTTTTCACTTCTCTTAAGAGTGGAATGGGAATTGGCCCAAATGCTATGAAAAAAATGAGGTCTATTTACGTTGGTACGATAAAAAAAATGCTAAGATTGCCACAATTGGTATCATTTGTCTGAATCCACTTTATTTTTAAACTCTTAATAATTTAGCAAAAGGGAAGTGACATTAAAATGTCAATGTACATGATAGAACTACCTCGTGATTCCACATATTGCTTGCTTTCTTGTATGATGCTTTTGCGCTGGAAAATTGTTCTAGTAGCTAGCTTTGAGAAATTATTCCCTTTTACTGAGGAATATGGGCTGTAACTAACATATAGGTACCAATGTAGAGACCCAAGATTGAATTTTCAATTAACAGGAAGTCACATAATGACCTGCAAAGGTCAACATAAGTGCATTTTTCAGAGTTTTACTGGCTAATTGCTGTTTCATAGCCGTAATAACTTCATGTGTTTTTCTCTTTCTGGATTTTTACGTTCACCAGGATTATTTGCTCCGATCTGCCTCGTATTGAGCTACCGAAACTAGTGTCTTGGTTGATGCTAGCCTTTGTTCTCTGCCGTGACGTTCCTGTACTTTTTCAGAAGGTCGAACTTTTATTTCTCTTTTCTTGTATTTTTTTTTTCATTATATTCCTTGAAAGTCTTTTCATCTTATTGGGTTTAGTATTATCAGTGATATATCATACTCCATGTGTTTGTGAGTTGTTAATGGATTTTTCTTGTGATGTTTTAAGGCATATGTCATGGGATGATTTTAAGGAGTAAATGATGACCCTTGATCACCATTTCTCTTTTATAGGTTCTTCAAGAAAGTAGTTGCAGTTCACATTATAACTTTATTAGTCTCTAAAATTTGCTTGAAAATACAATTGTAAGTCCCCTTTTATTTCCAAAATAAAAAAGAAACTATCTTTTCCAATGCAAGTAATTCTAGCTCTTTTTGAAAGGCACGACATTGTCATACTGAGGGCAAAGTACACGACTTGGTGTCGGTATGAACCCTGGTTTTCTAATGTTAAAGGTCATCTGTTGTCACTTCGGATTGCATAGTCTAATGCAGTTGGGGTTTTTTGTTTATTGAAAAGGAAACCTATGTTATGGTTGTTTAATGGGGGAGCTTCAAATAATTTAAGCCTTAACTTGTGACTTCTCTTTTTTCTTTTAGAGGAATGCTAGGGAGCCACTGAACATCTGACCTAGGTTCATGTATCCTGTGTTTGTAACTGGACATTAAGATTTAAGAGGATCTTGTGGTATGATTTTCTTCTTTTAAAATATGAGTTGAAGGTCTGGGGCCAGGTCATATTGGTTGTTTAAAACTGATATTTCTTGTGGGTATATGAGTGATATGAGTAAGTTCTGTAGTATTTTCTGAATTCTGTAAACATGGCAAAAGATCACTGATGGCTTTTTGTTTGTACATGACTTAATTTCATTAGTGTTGTTTTTAATTCAAATATGAGTTATGGTTGCTTGTGCTGTTGTATGGGGAACTGACTTGTATGTCGTAGACAGTTTTAACACTTGGATTTATTTCATAATCTATGTAAGAAAATAATTCAGCATTTAACTGGGATTGTTATGTATTTGAGTTTATTCTATAACTGCAAATATCTTCTTCCGCTGTTTTTTATCTTTATTTTTTATTTTTAATATTTTAGCATTTATTTTCCTTTTCTTTGTTTTCCATGCCATTGCCATTAATGAAACTGATTGAGTTTTGGTGCTCCACAGGTTTCCAGATTGCTTGCTGCTATATTTTTACTTTCTGCCTCTAGTGAGCGTTTTTCTTTGTCATCTTCTTCGAAAACTCTCTGCGAAAACCATTGGGCTTCTTATTTTCATCAAGCTTCACTTGGCACTCATCTTAGTTACCAATTTTTCACAAATGTATCTGACATATGTAACGTTCAACACCTTGTAAATGCTGAGGTATGTTTATACACTTTATTTCTGTTTATTTAGTGTATTTCTACGAGCAACTTATCAAACTACATAGTGCTTATCAATTTATTTGAGAGATTTGGAATTTGGGGGATTATATCCATTACCTTGCATGTGGATTTTAGCTCCCTAGAGCAAATAGTATTTTTCATCTTATTGACCTCATTTGATCTGTTCTGGGGCAATGATGAACAACTTTTGTTACCACTCCAATATCTTGTGTAGTTGTGAACTGAACCATCATTTGGATATTTACTTCCCTACCGTTTAACGCATGCTTCCATTGCTCTTTAATTGGTTTTAAAGTTTTCTAATCTTTATACTTTGTTCTGCCGATTAGCATTTTAATTCCCAGTTCAGATTGTTGTATTTACAAAACTGGCTAAATGTTTTTTTTTTTTTTTTTTCCGTTTTATTCAGCACATACTAATAAGTTGTAAAATCTTTATTTTTGGGGTTCACAGGTTACTGGCTCAACTTGCATGGGATCAGGAAAAAAAAAATTACTCAGGTTGTGCTTGTCACGTTACAAAATATATTTTATCATTGATGAACCATTCTAACTTGTTTTTCTTAAACTTCTTTTCTTCTTACCTTGATGCAGGCTTGCACCTGAGTCTATTCAAGAACTTGAAGAGTTTGTAACAATATTTTTTGCCGGCCTTCCTTGCACAACAATCATCTGTATAAGTTTGCTTGCAGGCCCTTATGTTAGTTTGTTAGAAGAACTATTCCCCGTTCCTTCTTGTGTTCATGCATGGATTCTGGTATCACGCCTGAACTCTGAGAGTCAACCTATCGTTATGCTTCTGCCAGTGGATTCAGTATTAGAAGGTAATTTGTTTGTGTAGGTATGAAATTTCGAAATTTGTAGCATGTCTTGTACAAATTAGAACTTAATACACTGTTAAATAATATGCACAGGTTCTGCAGAAGATTCAGATGATGTTGCGAATTCTGGTTCTGGTAGTTTTTCTGAAAGAAAGGATACTGGAAAGCGTTGGCACTGTCCATGGGGTTTCACTGTGGTTGACAAGGTAGCTCCAGAATTTAGGTTGATATTGGAGGAGAGTTTTTCGTCAGCTTCATTAATTTTTGAAGAAGATACAAAAAACGCTTGGACATTCTGGTGGATGTGGAGACAGAAGCTTGATCTTCGCCTTGGTAAATTGCTGAAGTAGGTTAACTCTTTTTCCTCCCTTTGTTTGCAAACCTCCGTGGGTCTTTGTTTGCTACTCAACATTCATGTCCATTTATCTCCACCAATCTACTTTATTTTTATTAGGTTTAGTTGAGATAATAAATGACACTAGCTTTGGGTTTTCAATTTATATTTTCTATTAATGCAGTAGAATGTTTACGAAGGTGGCATTCTGCACTTTGTCTCATGTCTTTAACTTTAGCAATTGGTTTTCAATTTGAAAACTATATGTCAATTGGCTATGATGATCTCACGTCTTCTTGCACCAGGAACTTAGAAGATTCATGGTTTGGTCCTTGGAGGTGTGTGCTTCTGGGAGAATGGTCAAACTGCAAGCAGCTGGACTTGGTACATAAGAAGCTGGTGCGGGATTTGAAATCTAAGTGCAAAGTGGACATAGATGAGAGTCTTCTCAAAGTCATTCTTGGGGGTTCCAAATGTGCCTTTGAAGGAGGTGCATATGTTTCACAGCTCTGTTTTAAGAAAGGTTGCTATATTGGTAAAGCTGGATGTTCTGGGGAAGAGAAGTGTTTGACATCACCCGATGAATCTAATGGTATTGAGAAAGAGTCTGAGTTGGCCTTCCAACTAATACATGAAGCAGTAAATGAGCTTGAAGGGCTATGTTCTGTAAATAGAGAGCCAATAATTCTAGTGCTGGACTTCGAGGTTCAGGTATGTGTTTGGTTCCTCTCTTTTCTCCTCATATTTACAGAGGTTTAGCTTCCAAAGTTAATTTCAACTAAACCTAAAAGAAATATTAAAAGACTCGTCAAACATCAAAAACTCATTGAATATGAAAGGTTCTTTAACAATAGGAGATTCCTAGAAGTCTTAAAGAGATTGTGAGTTCCTACCCAAATAAATAAGTTCTTAAGAGCATTTGACCCAAATATATTCTCTTAAAACTTGAAAGTAACTTTTAGATTGGCTCTTTTACTTATTTATTTTCTGATTCTTGCACTACATGGATATTTTATTTTTGACCCAGAAGGCTTTATTTTTGGAGTTGGCTCAATGGGTTTAGTCTTGTGCTTCCAAAGAGAATACAGTTCTTTTCTCACCAAGCAGTAGATATTGCATCGCATATGTTGTTAAGTCGTTAATCATGCTAGAATTACAGTGATTAACCCTTGGAAACCGTTAAGCTATCTTCAGTCTCTTAAAAGCCTGTGCAAGATCATTGTAGCTGTGTGGAACATATAGTGAGCGTTTCAACTCAAGACATGCTCTAGTTGTTTAATTGCCTTTTTGTAATCCATGGTCAACATACATAGCTTATTCCTACTTGCTAACAGGAAGTTTTAGCAATTCAAGAGTACTTGATACCTTTCCATTTTTTCAATATACCTATTATCATTTAAACAAGCTGATTATAACAGATGCTTCCTTGGGAGAATTTACCAATACTAAGAAACAAGGAGGTTTATCGCATGCCTTCTATTGGGAGCATCTCTTCAACACTGGAGAAGAACTACCACCATCAAGATCAAGTCGCGAATAATATTACTGCATTCCCTTTGATAGATCCATTGGATTCATTTTATCTCCTGAACCCCAGTGGTGATCTAGGTACCACGCAAATCGAATTTGAGAAGTGGTTTAGAGATCAAAATTTGGAGGTAATATCCTGGTTTCTGTTTCTGTTCAGGAAAAATTTGCCAGAATTTAAGTAGAATAGAAGTGCGGAAGTTGGAATCTCTCTCTCTCTCTCTCTCTCTCTCTCTCTCGTTACCCACAAACATAGTAATCTTACATTTGAATACCTACACAGGGGAAAGCTGGATGTGCACCCCCAGCTGAAGAATTGGCAGTGGCCTTGAAAAGCCATGATCTCTTTATATATTTTGGCCATGGAAGTGGTATGTTTGATTATACTTATTTATATTGTTTATGTGTTTGTTCCACTTATGTTACTTCTGGCCTTAATATTTGGGCAAAAAAGGTTTTCCAAGCATCAAACTGAACATTTGTTTCTGCATGTCTTGTGCTACAGGGGTACAATATATCCCTATGCATCAAATTCAGAGACTGGAAAACTGTGCCGCCACTCTCCTGATGGGATGTAGTAGTGGTTCCCTGAAACTGAATGGGTGTTATATTCCACATGGTCCCCCACTGTCTTATCTGCTAGCTGGTTCTCCTGTCATTGTTGCAAACTTATGGGAAGTGACGGATAAGGATATTAACCGATTTGCGAAGGCCATGCTTGACGGTTGGCTAAAAGAACGATGGAGTCCCTCTGAGGGCTGTGTCCAATGCAAAGTAGCAGAAGAATTTGAAGCCATGAGCATTAGGGGCCGTAAAGGTAATGCCAAGAAGAAAATATCAAAGAAGAAATTGCCTGAAGCTTGCGAGAGCAGCGATCCCCCAATTAAGATTTCTTGTGATCATAAGCCGAAGATTGGATCATTCATGAGTCAAGCTCGCGAAGCTTGCAGTCTTCCTTTCTTGACTGGAGCATCACCAGTATGTTATGGTGTTCCAACAGGCATAAGGAAAAAAGATTTGTAGCACCATCATGTGGAAATGTGGCATGCTCTCCAAGTTCATCAATTTTGGTTTTTAAGTTTCTAGTCTCCAATTTTGGCAAACCAATTGTTGGAAACCTTTGGTCCGTGTTCTAGCAAGAACCAACAAACATGTTGATGTTCGCTAAGTTCCTGAAGTTTCCCACATTTTATTCCATGTAATGTGGCTTTTTTTTTTTTGCCACTTATAGCGTAGTTTGGGAATGCAGGTTAAATGTGCAGTGTAAATGGATAATGGAAACTGTATATAATTTTTCTTAGTGCCATTAGTTGTATTGTAAAAATATTAGACCACTGATAGAGAAATGATCATTGTTAATTCAACAATTTCCACCGCTACATCAGATGCAGTAACTTGTAGAAAGTCTTTACCCTATTTTATTGGTTTTTATGATATATGGAATTGGAATTTGATTACTTATATTTTCCTTTTGTTACATAATAATTTCTGGAATATATAGAATTTAAATAGTTATGTTTTCTTTTTGTTACATAAGAGTAGATTGAACCCTTGACGTGTCTTAATCCTAGCTTATTTTCCTACCCTCTCACCCCACCTTGAGTTAAACCCGATGAAAAACATCAATGTATTGCCTGGTGATTATTTAAAAATCAGATGAGTAAATTTTTTGAGATAAACAATAATTGAAGTTAGGGGTGGGTACGGTTCGGTTTGGACTGGTTTTTGCCTCAAATTAGAATCGATCCGGTGCTATTCATCTGGTTTGGTTTGGTTCGGTTTGGTTTTAATAAAAAAAATTTCAAAAACTGTCTGGTTCGGTTTGAACCGGTTTTGGTCCAGTTTGAACTGGTTTCGGTCCGATTCTGGTTCCGATTCAATTTTGAACCGGATTATAAAAATTATTTTTTAATACAATTCTCAACTGAAATATTATTTTTTTACTTGAAAATTAACAAATTATTCAATTTTATATAAAAAATAAATATTAAAGTTAGAAAAGAGAGATATTTTGACATTGAACTTGGATAAATATTAGGTTTTTTTTTAGTGAAATTAAAAATATAGCATTAAATATAAATATATATTGAAATTATATATTTTTTAAATTTAACCGGTTCGGTTCAGCCCGGTTCGGTTTTTCAGATCCAGAATCGGTCCAAATCGGTCCGGTTCGATTTTTGACCGATTTTTGATTTTTTGGTCAATTCGGTTTTTTTTCCGGTTTGGTTTGGTGCGCTTCAGCTCGGATTTCTGGTTCTCCGGTTTGAGTGCCCACCCCTAATTGAAGTAGGTAACTGTTTTGTATGGTTTGGTTGTTGTTTTTTATTTATAAATCTTTTAAAATTCAATTTTTTAGTACAAGCAATTAAGAGGGGGTTTTAGACAAATATTCATTGGGTGCACATGGATGGAGGTAGAAGAGCTCAATCAAATGAGCTATACCCTAATGGTGATTTGGTTTGGGGTTTAAGTTGTGGTTTTGCTCACTCCTTAACATAATTTGCAGGTACTAAACTAGAAGTCTAGGACTTGAGATGAACTTGGCATGTCAGTAGAATGTGTTGTAGGCATAAACTTGGCATGTCTTTAATGAACTTTTGAGTATTGTAATGATATAAGATTTTGAATAGTGTTGTTACCACTCTCTATGTGAAATGTTTATTTATTTATTTAGTGATCTTCACATTTTAGTTATAGTTTTTTTAATATTAAATTCTATAATTAAGGTGTGAATCACGTCTTAATCCAAGTTTACATAAACCTGTGAGTTAGGATGTGACAAATTAGTATCAGAGCCTAGTGTTACGGTTTGATTAAATAGTTTTGTTATCTATTGACATGTTAAGTACTTTTTAGGATGCAACCTGCTCACAGTAACAACACATGGAGAGGGTTCTAGGTGGGACTCAATAGCCTCATTCCACTAGAGAAAGTGTACCATAGCCGTCTTAGCCACCAGGCCTATTTAGAAACAGTTACTGAAGTTATCGACACATGATATAAGAGAATGTTCTATACCCCTGAATTGCAACGAATGGTGGTGAGACATCGTTTGCAAACCAACAATGTTAAGAGTTGATATCAAATGGATATTGAAGTAAATTCATACAATCAAGTGCTACTTGATATTGACTCAAAACGATGTCTCACCACTATTCGTTGCATTTCTGGGATATAGAACATTCCCTTATATCTTGTGTCGACAACTTCTGCAACTGTTTCTTAATAGGCCTGATAGTGAAGACGGCTATGGTACGCTTCCTCTAGTGAAATGAGGCCATTAGGTCCCACCTAGAACCCTCCCCATGTGTCGTTACTGTGAGCAGGTTGCATCCTAAAAAGTACTTAACATGTCAATAGATAACAAAACTATTTAATCAAACCATAACACTACCAAATTGTCACGTCCCAACTCACGGATTTATGTAAACTTGGATTAAGACGTGATTCACACTTTAATTATATAATTTAATTAAAAAAAACTATAACTAAAATGTGAAGAACACTAAATAAATAAACATCTCACATAGAATTTCTAAGCGAAAACAACATTAAATCTTACATCATTACAACGACTCAAGCGTTCATTAAAAGAGTAGCTCATTATTCAACCACAACACACTCTACAGACATACCAAGTTCATCTCAAATCCTAGACTTTTGGTTTAGTACCTTTTAAATATGTTAAAGAGTGAGCGAAATCACAATTCCGTAGAGACATAAATTTTGCTACAGTAAATTGATATAATTATATTAAGTAACATGCAACAACTCAATCAAATATTATATTAACAATAATAGTGCATAAAAACTCTTTATCTATTCATGCATAATATATTGCTCACAAAATTTAATTAAATCAATCTTTATAAAGGCCTCCAAAAAACCTCCCATCTCGTTTCTAAAACCAACTCCAAGTTAAGAAAATACACAAACTACGAGCTCTAACTTCTCGTGAGAATTTTGTTTCCTTTCTTCTTTTCTGTCTCTCTCTCTTCTATTTTTCTCCTCTTTGCATGCACTGCTATGCAATGTCGTGTGTTTTCAAAATCTAAGAAAATGACCCTTATTTATAGTAAATACTAAGGCGGGAACCAATGGGTTCTAATTGGTGGAAGATGCACTTCAACTGATAACCTTTGCTCCAAGTTTTAGTAATTATTAATTCCTCAGCACCACCAGCTCATACTGAAAAAGGATTAGTCATCTAGTGGAATGACACTTGTCGAGTAATCAATCTCAAATAGAAAAGTTTTAGCATAACTAACTTACACGTCAAACTCAAAGCAAGAAAAATCTGCCACCTCCTGCTTGTTTGCATGTAAAGCTTTTGCCAACACCAACTCCAGTTATTATCAATCCCGTAGGATAAAAGCCCAACTCTACACCATTTAGTATTCCTTTTTGCGCTGAGACTTTAACAAACACAAAATCACCCGAGGAATACTAAATTAAATGACAACACACACATGTAAGTACTTAATCATTAAAATTAGTATTCCTTGGAGAATAAGTATGTATGTTCTCATTTTAATTGTATAACTTATCATGAACATACCATCACATATTTCAACCAACGAGGAAGTAATAAGCACCGACTTCTTCAAGGATAAATAGAACCCATTTTCGTTTGTTTTTTGAAAGAGCCTGGCATGCATAGTTGTTTGCATGAACAGCAAGAGGAAAAGGAATAGTAAATAAAAAAAAGTGTTGACTGTTATATATATATATATATATATATATATATTTCCTTCTTTATGTATTTGAGTGTGATTGAATAGTTGTTGTGAGTTGAGTCTCTTTCTCTCTCCCACATATATTTTTCAGACTCTAATGCTATAACAAACTAGGGACGAGACGAGAGTTATGTTTTTGTTAGGTCTTAACAAGATTAAATACCAGCAAGACTTTTTTTAGGACATGGAAAATTAGATTTAAAAGGCATTCAAGCAATTTTATGATTAGAAATTCAACATTCTTTGATCCACAAAATGTTGGTGGATTCCTATTTTTTGTTGTTGTATTTATGGGTTTAACTCATATTATTTATTATAAATAAAATTTATTTTTTATTCTTGCCCAATGGGCTCATTTATAGAAATCATTAGAATTGGAGGTATCGAAAAGAATTTAAGTTCTCATTCCTCAATATCACTTGTATAAATAAAATAATTGAAAAAATAACTCTAATCCAATGGGCTAAAGTGTTATTTTAGCCCTGAAGGCTAAATGGTATATATTTAAAGAGTATAGCCGCGCGGCCATACTCTGTAAATATATATAATATTTTAACAGTATAGCCGCGCGGCTATATGTTGTAAATATATTTGAATATTTTAAAAGTCTAGCCGAACGGCTATACTATTTAAATATATTCAAATATTTTAAAAGTATAGCCGCGCGGCTATACTCTGTGACCCTACTAGCCAGCAATCAGCCACCTATTATAACCCATCCTCCTAACCGGGCCTAACCGACCCGTCTTCTACTGCCAACTTAAAACCCTAGAATCAAAGTAGGATAAAACTCTTTTCCGCTCGTTGGGTTTCTGAAGTTGCTGAAGCAAGAGCATAGAGCCAACGAGAAGCCCCCCACACCCTAAAAGATGCCCAAGTCTAAGCGCGATCGACCAGGTCTGCCTTCTCTCTTCTTTTTGTTTGGTTCCCCAGAAAACTTAAAGGAAAAACAAAAACTCTAATCCTTTTCCTTTTGTTATTAATCGTATTTTTTGACGTTGCGAACTGTCAGCTGAAACTTTCTGTACCTTAGTTTTTCCATACGTTTGTCTTGGACTAAAGTACAAGAAGAAGCACAGATAACAATCCACACTTGGGTTATTTGTTCATTGTTAAAAATAAAAAACTCTTATAAAAAAAAATTGAAAAAAACTAGAAGACTGTGATTTTATCTGTTTGCTATTACATATTGTATCCTTTTGTTTTCCATGTAGCAGATTTTGGGTTTGAAATGTTGAAATTTGTTTCTACCAGTTTCGAATATGAAAGTGAAATGATATGCTATGGGATATACCCAATTTCAGGAAAATTAGCTTATTGTGTATCTACTGCTGTAGTTGACCTTCATTGTAGGAAAGGGAAGACTTTGGGATTGTTTTCAGTGTTTTATTTTTATTATTATTTTCGTTTGTAACAAGCTTTTGGCTGCTTGAAATTGGTATAGTGTTAGAAACTGAAAATTTTAAAAGTTTAAAAATTTAGACTTGATTGATACGATGGCAGTTTTGATTTTTTTTTTTTCTGCTTTTACTTCTCGCAAGCAATTGAGTCATTGGTCTGATTCATCGGAGGATGGTATGAATAATGTTATGGTCCATTTCATGATTGGTTGGGGTTGTGGCTGCAGTTACACTTTCCAAGACAAAGAAGAAAGGAAGGGAACACAAAGAAACCATTGTGAATTCAATAAGGCAGGCAGCGGAAGATTACAGTTCCGTTTATGTGTTCTCTTTTGAGAACATGCGAAATCTCAAATTCAAGGAGTTCAGAGACCAGCTCAAATCAACCAGCAGGTAAGTTCATTTCAAGATGCCCCATTTGTTGTAGTGGTAACTCAGAACATGCAATGAAAATTAGAGAAACTTGCATGCTAAAGTCAGGTGCTATGCGTTCAATCTTTGGGACCCTCAGAAGAATTAAGAATTCCAGTTGACTGCAGTTTTAGGTTCTTGATTGGGTTGAGTACATAGAATACCTCTGTTTGATGTTTTATTTTCTTTATTTTCAATTTATTTTCCTCCTACCAACCTTCACTTACAATTTGTTTGGAAATTAAAGTATGTGAGGAGAGATACAACTTATAGAAGTAGAGAAGAGGTTTTCAACTTCCTTGTGCTTTGTTGGGTTGTCTTTGGAAGCTAATGAGAGTGTGTTTGGGTAGGGGTAATTTTGTGATATTGAATAGTGCAACCACTGTAGTAGCCGGAAGCTTTATGAAGGTGTGCAAAAGCATCTTTGGAAAAACCAGCCATTGTAGCTTTTCCAAAATCTAATAATAAGGCCCTAAACCTATTGGCAATCACCTTTCCTATTGATATCCAACCACACTTAAAAGTGAGTTGGCTGAGGATTGATCTTCGACCCAAATTTTTTTACCCAAAAGATTCTTTTCGATGTGTGATTAGCTTTGGCGGTATGATTATTCTATGCGACAGGTATTTTCTGGAAAGATTTAGTTTTTCTCAATGGTCATATTTTCTGAGTAAACTAACTGTTCTCATATTGTTAGTTTAACTTATTTGCACTAATGCAGCTATGTAATTATTTAATGGACAAATTCTCTAAAATTTATAAGTCATGGATTCTACAATATGAGTATGTGTATCATGCGAAGTTATTTTTCTCAGATTTTTCCTTGGTTCAAACAAAGTCATGCAAATTTCTCTAGGTCGATCTGATTCTGATGAGATCAGACCAGATCTCCACAAAATTTCTAAGGTAAGCCTTTTGTGCAAAATTTCTGGTGTCCATTTTTTGTTTTAGTTGAATATCTTGTCTTATGCCTTTGTTGACTTTTCTTAGGTTCTACATGGAAATGCTGGACTATGTTTCACCAATTTGCCAAAGGAAGAGGTGGAAAGGTAAAAGTTCACATTTTCTCATGTTTACAAGCTTGGGAAATACATTTGCAGAATTTTGGATAATTACTTGTAGAAGATGGCTGATATGAAGCCAAGTGTATAAAACCAAGGCCACCTAGAAAAATAGTTAATTGAACGTTCTGGTGGAGATCTGATCTTGTAGGGTACCACATGAGTTATAAGTACTTATGTCTAAAGTTGTAATAATTTCACTTTTTTTTTTTTTTTTTTTGCAGGCTATTTAGCGAATACAAGGAATATGATTTTGCAAGGACGGGAAGCATAGCGACAGAGAAGGTTCTTTTTGAGATTTTTGGCTGTAATTAGTTTTATATGGAAATTTTATGTGGAATTTGAGAGGTCATATAAATGTGATCTGCTGCCTTGCTTTGAACTAGTTGACTTGCTAGAATGTATCATTTGTACCCTTGATTTGTCTTCTGAGGTTATATTTTTTTGTCTTGTTGATAGTGTTCAATTCAATTATCCTATCATGAAGTATTGAATATTATTTCAAATGTGTTAGGTGGAGCTTCAAGAGGGTCCTTTGGAGCAGTTCACTCATGAGATGGAACCCTTTCTACGTAAACAAGGGATGCCTGTTCGTTTGAACAAAGGTACCTACTTGTTTTCTTTGTTTTCTAGTCTTTGTATGCACTCAAGAGAAGACTAAATGTGGTTTCCATGCTTGCAGGTGTTGTGGAGCTTGTTTCAGACTTTCTTGTTTGTGATGAAGGAAAGCCTCTGTCACCTGAGTCAGCTCGGATACTGGTTTGTTTCATGCTCAAATTATTGTCTAGGAAGTTACTTTGTTGTTCTTATTGGAATGGGATAACTTTTTTCCTTTATGGTTATAGATGTTCTAAGCAGTCTTAAACCCCATTTATTTTTCCTTCTATAAACTTGGGAATCCTTTTGTTGGTTATTTGTAGTGCTTCATTTGATCATGTGCGTATTGTTTCCATCAATCCTATTTCGTATATTTTATAGAATCCGATTGTGGATTAGTGCAAAATGCACTCTTAACCCCAATTCTTTTCCTTTTATAAACCTGGGGATCCTTTTGTTGGTTTACTTTTAGTTTTGTTCAATCATGTGCATATTGTGTTTGTAAACTCTGTTTGATATTTTTGTTGAATCTATTGTTGAGCCGAAAATGTTGTGTACTGAAATTTTTTGCATTGGCCGATCATGCGACCATGGCTTGCTGATTGATCGGCCACTGCAAAAAATGTCAGCCAGTACTGATCAAGTCCACACCTGATCCTGTCTGTATAGTAGGTGCATGTATTCTTAGTTGATTTTATTAGTTTGATCTTTGCAAAAAAAAGTCATTTTTATTTTTTGGGTGCATGCCACTCCCGAATATAGTTTTTATACACCATTTCTGTGCCCTTATGATATTGCAGCTGCTATTGTTATGTATTTTCTTTTGTTTTGAAATTTGTTAAAATAAATTTGTAGAGATACTAATATGTGCGTGACCTAATTTATATACAGCGTTTGTTGGGAATCAAGATGGCTACCTTCCGACTTCACTTAATAAGCAGATGGAGCCCTGGTGAATTCGAACTCTACGGTCCAGGACCAGATGATTCAGGTGTTGAATCCTCATAAGTGCTGATATGAGATCCAATGGCATTTGAATACAACACTAAGGGGTAGGTTGGGGGGAAATCATGATGTGTTTGTACTCTTGCAGACCTTCGGGCCATTTTTGAGTTAGGTTTATTGTTTTGGTTTTTGGCCGGTTTGTAACTTACTGCACTTTAACTTTTGGTGCATATGTTTTGACCCTGTTGTATTATCTGGTTTATGTAAAACCTCCATAACCATTAAAAGTCTCAAAATTCCAGACCTCCTAAAGGGTGAGATTCATAAAAGTGCTTTATGGAGAACTGCTTCTAAGTGTTTTTCCAGGAAGCACTTGGAATTTTAGCAAAAGTTTTGACATTCTTCTAATAGAAGCGCTTTAAACGAAAGCGTTTGACCAAAAGTGCTTGTATATACTTTCTATACAAGCAGTTCCACAAGGGCCCTTATTAGTTGTTCTGTTTTTAGGTTTAGGGCTCAAAGGGAGGAGAGGAGGGCTATGCTGCTATGAATCTAGGCTTACGTTAGTATAAAATTTGGTTGATCGACGGCTTGAGGGGGATAGCATGTGTTTTTATGGATCCGCTTCTCTTTAACCGGTTGATCCTTATGCATCCAGACCAGGAAGGGTCTCGGAGGAGCCATTTGGAAGTGAAACATTTCATGTCTTGTCAAGCCCGAGAGGCTCTGCTTGTTTGTTACTTGCATTGCATCCAAATTGGCCCTCAGGGTGAGAGGATGGATGGTAGCTTTGGTTTCCTTGATGCCTCTTACAACGTTAAGATTTTATTTGGCTTGTATTGTTCATTGGACGGTACTAACAACTTTGATTAATAATAATGCCATGCCAACACCATTTTTAGCTGAACGAAAAGAAAGAATGAGGTCAACCTTGAAACACAAAAGGGACCCAAAGTCTAAAAATGAATTGTCAATTTAGTCATGTTCTAATATACAAATGAATGCAAAACCTATACATATATGATTCTGTCGAGAACAAAAAAATGATACATACAATATATGAATAATACAGAGTTTATGGCCTTTAGATTAATATGCATCTTATCACCAACCAGACCCATCAGCAAAATATGAATCTTACTTTAGATATGATATATCTTACTGGTTAGGAATAAAAGACCATACTCATCTAAATATCTGGATTCATCAGTTTACAATCTATACCAGAAAAACAAAAGAGAAAGATGGATGTGATTACATGTAATCAAATGAGGCATGCTAAAAAAATGAATAAGCCAACTAATGAACACAATATAGAGGAACAGGCACGGTACGTTATATACCCTGAGTGGTGGATCAGGTGCTATATTTGAACCGAAACCCTAGTATAAAGCACATATTATATAAACTAATTAGAACCAAATGTGAATAGATGAACCTTTTTCTAGAATTCAGCATTCATGTCTTTATCAGAAAAACATAAATGGAAGAAAGAAAAGGGAAAACATGGTTTCTTGATGCTAACACAAACCCTCATTCACGATGCAGTCAACTCAGCCTTCTTTTTATCCTCCAAAAGCTTTAGCTCCTTATGCCAACCTTCCAGTTTTGTCAACTTGTCCAGCTGCTCTGACTTATTATCTTGCTGATGAGTTTTCTGTTGTTGAGCTTCGGCAAGTCGAATCTGCAAAAGTGAACATTCATGTAAGTGAAAACTAAATTGACAGCTTTTTAAATCATGTCAAGATTGTTGTGTGGCTTCTGATGGTTCTCTAAACCAAATTGTAGACTTACCAAAGGAGGGGAAAAAAAACTTTAATCAATTTGCAGTGCAAGGACAAATTATATAACTAACAATGAAGCAGACATCTAACATAAAGAAGGGAAAAATGGGATGAAAACTGGTCAAGTATTGTTTTCAACCCAAGAATAATTCCTTTAGTCAAAGGACAACTAGCTGACAACTCTGATCATTATTTATCATCATCGCATATTTCTTTTTGCTCATCTTTATTTACAAAACCTGGGTTTTGGACAATATTTAAAGCAAAAGAAAGGCATTGACTTCGACTCATGTGCATGGGTGAATGCAAGGAGAAGTATGTTATGCTCAATATCTTACAATATGATGTTTGCTTCTTTTCTTTCAAGTATTTAACAAAACAAAAGATTTTGAAGAAACCTTATGATCTAAGGTTCTTACCAGTCTTGGTTGCAATAATTATTCTACTGGGTAACACTATTTACACAACACGCAAGAATAATAAGTACCCCAAAGATTCTCAATCGAAACTGGTACATAGCTTTTAATTAACAATTTCACATAAAAAGAAGAAAACTATTTTGACAAAATAATGGCTGGCCAAAGGGAAGAGGCTACATATTTCCTAAGTTGCCAAATGGGTTTCATAGTTATACTCCAACATGGAACACATATAGTTTATATCATGTCAAGGCAAGGCTAAATGGATATCAAATTATACCTTCTTTTTAAGAGCTCGAATTTTTTTATCAATATCTTGAACTGGGCCCCCTGGATTCGAATCCTCTGTTGAGTCAGAGGGAGGTGTAACTAAAGCAGGACTAGAAGAAACACCAAACTCGTTCATCTGAGATGTCAATGACTTGACAGATTCTGATACATGGCCTAGATTTTCAACAAATGCCTCCTCTTCCTTAGTTTCCCCACTTTCCGAGGTTTTCTCCTTTTCAAGAGCAGCCTGCAGAACAGAGATAAACAAAGGTAAACAAGCAGCTTGAATGAAACTAGTAACTTTGCAAACCACAATGAATTGACCGATTTGCTTTTACTTTCACTGATTCAAAAAAACAAAAAGTGCAGTGATAAATAACTGTAATCACAGAAATACCCAAGTAAAGAACAGAAAAGGCGTGTCCAAATTGAAAACTGCCTCTTGCTTAATTTAGAAGCAAAGCTTTAAGTCTAAAATCAAGTATCCCCATATCTGTGCTTTGTGCTTTCTCTGTGTTGTTAGTAAAAAAGAACAAAGATGAATCCTCATTATTCAATAAGCTAGTCAAGACATGGAAAACCCCAACAGTCAATACAGGGACAGAAAAAGGGACTATTACCTATTATTTTCGCTCCTTTTAAACATCATTACATTATAATTTCACCCTTGGAGGGCAAAATTGGAAGGACAATAAGTCGAGGATGTGAGATGGCATTTTGAGCAGCACAGGTGGATCTAGAGTGGGAGGAATCTATCACACAGTTGCCACATATTTTGAAACTCATAGGACACCTCAAATATTTTTAAAAGTGTTTGAAAGTTCAGAGTTCTTTAAACTGGCCTAATAAAATCATAAAAGGGGTCAATTTTAAAAAGGAACCCCTTGAACTTTGACCAGTTTTGCCCTTCGCTCCCTGAAAAAAAAATTTGACTCCAATGCCCCTAAACTATGATAAGCTTGCCACAAATTCCCTCCAACTTTCTGTTAAAGTTGAAATGTCGTGTGCCCGTCACACACCCACACACATTCTCTCTCTCTCTCTCTCTCTCTCTCTCTCTCTCTCTCTCTCTCTCTCTCTCTCTCGTTAAAGCAGCTCCAGTGGGCATAGATTTTGAATATGGTGATAGCAAAGCCTCTTTTGACCAAACTATCTAAAGTTAAGATCTTTCCCAAAGCTGTCCAAACAGACCACACAGGGGAGGTTCCTAGGTGCACCACACTGCATTAAGTGCATTAAGGGAAATCCTGCAATCAGTTTCAACAATTTCAGCACCCTATTTGCCACCACTAGTACTTCATTCTAATTTCAACTTACATCCCTAAAGCTTGCATCAGTATCCTATACACTGCTGCAACGGAGACCTTGTATCACCCAATCATTAGTGAAACAAGTAGTAGCACTCCTCAAACAATCACAACAATCACATATTCTATTACTTCTTATTTAATTAATATTATAATAAGTATACACAAGGAATATAACCTACCACTATAAAGCTTATATAAAAAAAGTGAAAAAAAAGGGGGAAGTTTCTTTCTAAATACATGTAAAAGACTTCTTCCTGAGCATTAGGATAAAAACACCAAGAAATCCCCCAAGAAGTTCAATTGAAGAAAAAGAAAAAGCTCCGACATTTGAAAGCTGCTATTTATGATATTTGACATACATGGCCTCCATTGCATATCCTTTGGAGAGATATCAAGAATGCCTTGGCGGAAGAAAGAGGTAAGCCCAATTTGTTTACCTATTCATGTCGATTTCGCAAACACCAACCAGATCTCCTCTCTTGACCAAATTATCTAAAGTTAAGATCTTTTCCAATCCAAACAGACCACATGGGGGAGGTTCCTAGGTGCACCAAACTGCGTTAAGGGAAAAGGACAGATACACCTCAACAAAGCCGTATAAATAGAAATAAACAGTCACTCCCGTCTAAATCAATCTCCATTCATTCAGATGCGAACAATGGACAAGCTTATCTTTAGAATGCATCAATTCTAATGGATGTGCTACTTGTAAGACTAAGCAAAGAAAGCATCCGTTCATCTGCAAGGCATTACACTTCAGATGCTTAGCCTTGGTTTTTGTCATTGCCAGTTTCAGTTCATCCAATGTTGTCAAGGGCAGATAGCTGGAAAATTAACCAGTTTAAGGGAGAAAGAATAATGAAATATTTAAAGGGTTTGTATCGGCTAGGTCTACATAAACGAGAGAGTCTTATAGTTTTTCCTTATTTCTATCTTTCATTAATTTTGTATTTCATTTCCGTTCATTTTGGTGCCAATATTATTTTTCATCCTGATCAAACCTGTGGACCACAAATACATTAAGGTTGTTTTGTTGTAATATAAATTCCTCCCAAGTCACATAAAAGTTCTAGCTTTTCGGTGAGCATGATGCCTATCAACTCCTCATTAGGAGTTTCACGAACTTAAGCACAAAGGATTTTAGCTAAAATCCACTTTACAACAAAGAATGATGATTACAGAACGAAACTCAATCAGAAGAGCAATGAATAAATTTTAGGCAATGGCTCAATAATGGAGATACCTGTATCCGCTTCTCCTTTTTTCTTTCATTCCTCTTTACAGACTTAGTCTTGGGTTTTGTCGTATCCACTGAAGTATCATCAAAACCTGGAGGTCCAGTCTGAGAGGACATCTCCTTTTTCCACTGCATTACAAAAAAGAAAAAGAAAAAACTGAGCTTCTAAAACCCAACGTTACTGGATTCCAATAACCAACTTCTGACCTTTTTCTATTTTCCTTTGATATCTGAGCAGCCAAACATAGCACAAGCGTTATTTAGAAGTATAACCATTAACCCAACCACAAAGAATTCCTGAGAGTTTTGTGAGTAGAAGGGAAAAGGGTAAAGAGAATGATATCATACCAAAGCACCTTTGGATTGGTAAATAGCGACTTCCTCTTGGGGGACATACCCAGCCCGAATACGGATGGGTTTGCGAAGCGTACCATCGGGTCGTCGGGTTGGCGCCAGAATTCTCTCTCCGTCTTTTAGGGTTTTGCTAAGCTCCGCGATTTCCGTTGGCGGCTGATCTTCTCCTCCTCCTCCGCCTCCATTGTTACTGCTCGCCATGTCTGATCACCCAATCAAATCAGTGAAAGATATAATGGGTAGGGGTTCTGTTTTGATTTTTTGTTCTTTTTTGGTTTTTTTTTTAGTTTTTTAGTTTTTTTGGTTTTTTTTTTTCCGGCTGCAGCTGCTACTTAACTTGGCTTAGTTGGCTGCTACTTGTGTACTTAAATCAAAATTCCAGCGAGGCAAATGAGAAGAGTACTACAGACTCCCAAACTCGACCCATTAAAAATTTGCGGGTAACCCAGATCCGGGTAACCCTAAAAAATTATTCTCTTCATGTTTGCCAAGAGACTTTCCAAGATCATCCAGTATCTTAAGTTTTGAGTCTCAAGTAATACTAGTACATGACTCTAAAAAAGAATGTTGAAAAATCAGTACATGATCCTTTATTTTACACCTCAAACATCAAAATGGTCCTCAAACATCAAAATGGTTATGTGGCCAGGTTCGTAAAAATTTCTGTTAAATTGTTGATATGAAACGACAAATGGATTAAATAATATATATATTTAAATGTTTTAGAAATTTAAAATTATTAAAACAGAAAAAGCGTTAGAAAACAAAAGGAGAAAAACTAAATTTTTTTTTTAAAAATTCCTCAAAGAGAATGCAATCTGATATGTTAAGGGTGAAACCATAAACTGGAAATTATAAAAAAAAAAAAAAAAAAAAAAAGAGAGAGTAAAATGAAGCACTCGAGAGAGCCAACTTCACAACTTCGTCTTCGCAGTTTCTAATTCCAAAGTTTCGATCTTTTGTCTTCTTTCTTCTATTTGCTCCGCAGATTCTCAGACACCTCCTTCTCCAATTCGTATTCCTCTACTTTCAATCTATTCACTTCTCTTTCGCCGAAATTGTAAGCACTCACTACTCTCAAGTCTCAATTGTTGGCTTAAATTTTTTGATATATAATCGTGATTTTTTATTTTTATACAGCGGAAATGATGAAGCGTTATTGGTTCCCCAATTTATAGTTGGTATCAGGATTCGTATAGTTGATATTTTTCTCATTGTCTTTTGTGTTCCTTTCCTTTCTCTCTTGGGTTTCAGGTGCAGTGTTGTGCATTTTGTTTCCAAAGAAAGAAGTTGAGAGATGGAGAAGGCCACAAAAAGGAAAGTTAATAATAAAAAGGGAAAGGAAGAAAAGCCCATTGTTGAATGTGATGATGAATCTGACGCCTGGTGGTGGTTGGTCCACAAGGGAATCACAGCTTCATTCTTGTCCATTGCATTGTTTTCGTTGTTGGTTCGAGTGGCTGTCTCACTCCATCCTTACTCTGGTGCTGGAAATCCTCCCAAGTATGGCGACTTTGAAGCACAGAGGCACTGGATGGAAATCACTCTCAATCTGCCACTCAAGGAATGGTATCGTAACAGTACAGTCAATGATCTCAGATACTGGGGTCTTGACTACCCTCCTCTGACTGCTTATCAGAGTTATGTACATGGTCTTTTCCTCAGATTTTTCAGTCCTGACTCAGTTGCTCTCTTCACTTCCCGTGGCCATGAGTCCTATTTGGGAAAACTTCTCATGAGATGGACAGTGTTATCCTCTGATGTCTTGGTGTTCTTTCCTGCTGTTTTCTACTTTGTTGTAGTTTACTATGCTGGTCGAAACCCAAGTCACCGTATGAGTGGCATAGCATGGCATATGGCAATTATTTTGCTTAATCCATGTCTCATCCTAATTGACCATGGCCATTTCCAGGTTGACAATTACATTTCCAATTGCATTCTCCGTTTTCGTTTGCTCCCATACAGTTTTTATTCCGAACCGTCTTAGTGTTTAAATCTTCGTCTTTATTGATTTTTGTCAGTACAACTGCATCAGCTTGGGTCTAACTGTGGGAGCTATTGCCTTTCTTCTTTCAGACAAAGATCTTGTAGCCTGTGTCCTATACAGTCTTGCTCTCAATCACAAGCAGGTATCTTAGGGATTTTTATTTCATATCAGTTTAAAATCCATCTCATGATTGTTTAAGTTTCATTCTTTATTCTTAGGGATTATTATTTCCTTGCTTATCTATGGTAGTAAATAATGAAATTTTTACCAGACATTTGAACTTTACCTCAAATAAAAGGAAAACCTTGGAGCAGGTTGGGGTGTATTATTGACAGCTAGATTTCTAAACATGAAAGGTGATGGGGTAATTAAAAAACAAAATATACAAGATGTCTTTATTATGATTGGCAATGTTGTAGTCATAATTATCTTGATAAATTTTCTTGTAAGTGCTTTGGAAATTTTCTTTCAGTTGTCCTAAATGACAACCATGGTTCCTTGTTTTTGGTTTCAATAGAGGCCCAAGCCTGTGGAGGAGGAGGGCCAAATGAATTTGCTTCCACTTATTCACCCAAATGAATTCTACATCACCAAAGCATGCTTATTTATGAGGATGTGGAATCCCTCATTTTTAGACCATTTTGATTTAGTTTCAAGGCTAAAGATGCTCCAAAACCTAACAATGTGTAGATTTCATTTCAAAAGAGCTGATCCACATTCTGAAGTCATTCCAAATGGACAGTTCCAATTTGTTCATTTCTGCAAGTTCAACCATGCATGCAGGATTTAATAAGTTGTATCTTGCAGACAATATGTTACTCTAGGCTTAAGCTATTAGTGGATAGTTACAAGTTATTTAGCTGTTGCTTTCAGAAAGTGTTTATATAATCTGTTCATAGAGAAAAAAGAAAACATGTTTCTGTTGTTTTGTTATAGTTTATTTCTTTTATCTGAAATCAGAAAATGGAATTTGAAAACAACAATTTAGTTTGCGGAATATAAGCTTGTTTGGTGGTATGTTTTCAACACTCTGAGATCATAAACTTTTCTCAAAAGATTCAACCAACCAAAACAGCCCTCAAATTTTTTTATTTCATTATATCACTAGCATTTAATAGTATAAGTTATTGAAGAAATCTTATGTGAACTTAGCTGAGACTATGTGAATTGTCTTCAGCAGCTCTTAACCAACAAATTCCAATGGCCAGCCATTGGCCTTTGTATGTGATCTGTATCCCAATTACCGCGGGGTTGAGGTGAGCTTGTGGCCCATTGGGTGTTCAAGCTGATTTGTTAAGTAAAACTAAAATTGAAATAAAAATTGGTAAAATAATAGAATAAGTGAAAAGGCTAGGTTATTGACTTGGAAGAGTGAGAAAGAAATGTTATGGAGCATGCAAACCAAACAAAAGGGGTATTAAATTAACAATTTCTGGAAATAAATATGTTTGCCTAGTTGCATAGGATATGTTTACTGCTTTTTGAAGGTTTCACTTTTAAGACTATTCATGAATGAATACGTTTTATAAGTACATTCGGTCCAGATGGCCTGGCTTAATATTCATTTGATTGGCCCAAGGGTTTTTGTGTAACTTACACTGGAGGTACATTATCATATAACCTTTCTATACAGCTGGAGTAGAGCAAAACAAATAGGGTGCTAGTTAGTCGTTTACTAACCAATTTGATATGCTCTGACCTTTGTTAGTCACCTGAATGTTGTCTCTGCTTGGGGTTTTCTACTTGCTGAATGTGATATGTTCTTTTGCAGATGAGTGCATATTTTGCTCCTGCATTTTTCAGCCACCTACTGGGTAAATGCCTAAGGCGTCAATATCCACTTCTTCAAGTGTTAAAACTCGGCCTTGTTGTCTTAGGAACATTTCTTATTGTCTGGTGGCCATATGTTCATTCAATGGAAGCCTTTTTGGGGGTAAGCACTATTACAAATTTATTAAGGAAAACAAAAGCAGAGTTCATTTTGTTGGTTTGCTTGAATGTCTTCTTCTGCTATAACTTAAACTCACACTTCTCTGTGCTTCTATTTTTGAGGTCCCTTTAAAGCATGACAAATTTATGTAGGCAAATACTCACGCATTTGTTAACTATAAGAATATAGAAAAGGATCTGGACACATCTGGTGTTGTACAGTGTGCTGGATTTGACACAGTTATGGGGATTATATCTGGTGCTAGATGTGACACAGTTGAATGTGGATCACATGTCTCAAGCATTGAAACGTGTGACTCATCTGTTAATTTGCTACTTCAGTCACCAAATTATTGATGTTATTGTTGTGTGGGTTTAATTTAAAGCAAACAGCAAGCACAACTTTAAGAAACGTAGTACACATTAGGTGCAGTAAATATAAGTTAAAAAGTTAATAGTACTTGATTTATTTGTTTAGTTCTTGCTTTGCAAAGAAAGAACATTTTATAGGATACTGGTGTTTATAAAGTAATCAGGATGTTTGCAAAAAAAAAAAAAAGATATCGTTCTCTTCTTTCGTTTACACACTTGCACACACACACACACACACACACACACACACACACACACACATGACAGGAGTTAATTTACTGATGCTTTGGTGAATGGTACAGGTTCTCTCTCGTCTTGCTCCTTTTGAGAGAGGGATATTTGAGGATTATGTGGCTAACTTTTGGTGTACCACTTCGGTTCTTGTAAAGTGGAAGAGATTGTTTCCAACACAAACCCTGAAGCTTCTCAGCTTTGGTGCAACTATTTCTAGTTGCCTGCCTTCAATGATTCAGCAGATATGGTCTCCAAGCAAGCAAGGTTTCCTTTATGGTTTGCTGAATAGCGCATTCTCATTTTATTTGTTCTCATTCCAAGGTAAGTGAAGCTTTTCCCGCATAACAACTTGTGTCCATAATTGATTCATAGTGTACATAAATGCTTAGTGCTCTTAACTTTCAGTGCACGAGAAGTCAATTTTGCTGCCTCTCCTGCCAGCAAGTCTTTTGGCAACGGAAGAACCTTTTCTTTTTACCTGGATGACACTTTACGCCTTGTTCTCAATGTTTCCTCTTCTGCACCGTGACAAACTGGTTCTACCTTATCTGTCACTATCTGCTCTTTTTATACTTTTAAACCATTTGTCGAGTGGAAGACGGGACACAAAGGACACAAGCGCCTTCAGATCCTTTGTGACAAGAGTCTTTCTTTTGTGCTCAGTCATTCTTCATGTTGTTTATTTAAGCATGCATGCCCCAGCTAGATATCCTTTCCTTTTTGAAGCTTTGATTATGCTCCTTTGCTTCTCCCAGTTCGTTTTTCTAACTTTGTACACTAATGCGAAGCAATGGATGTTGCTGAAACACTCTAACTTGGTGGATAAAGAAAAGAAACTCCTTTGAACCAATGCATTGGTAATGGGGTCCATTTCCTTGGATTTACATCTTAATATGTTTCTGCTTTAGATTAGGTAGAATAGGCAGCAAGTTTGTGAAAGCACTTTTTGTAGTTGTTGCTTTGTTAAGGGGAACAAGTCAGCCAAACTCTGAACCTCAATTTTGACATCAGACCTCGGCTCATCTTGGTTTGTACCATTTGAAGCTCCCTGACATTGAATGGGATCGGTTGTACTGTTCCTAATCCCCATTGTGTAAAAATCTTATAATGGAGTAAATTCAACTTATTTTGAAGGTTGGTCTTTCATGCATTTCGTTTGTATACGTGTACAGCTCACTCTCTATCACGTGGGGATTTGTTAAAACTTTCTTCAGTTAGGCTTCTTTGCACCAAAAAATAAAAATTACATTATTACATCCACATGCTTGAGCACAGCCATCAACCAGTATGGAAGAGGATCGTCCCAGGAACAAATTACAAACCTCTTGATGCAAAGGCAACAGCCTCATGTGCAGGTTTATTACAAGAAAAGCCATTGTTCTGTTCTTGAATTGCAACCATTAGTAAATTACATGTGTTACTAATTGTTGCAATTCATAATTTGGCTTTCATTCTATTAGGGGCCCCCCACCTCGTTGGCCATTCCAACATGCAGTCCCATATCAAACAAAAATTTCTCCTTTCACATGAAAATCCTGACATTCCCCCCAGTCAAAGGGTTATGAAGGAGACCCCGTGGAATTGTAATATAATGCTTCATTTGGATGAAGAGGTTTGGATTTCATAACAAGGCTAATATAATTTTCCCCCCAAAAGCAAGAATGAAGATTAGATTGAGTGTATTTAAAATAACTAGATGTACATTTAAAATGGATTTCAAATGACCACGCAAAAAATCATTTGAAATTCATTTGTGTTCTTCCTTTTAATATTGTTCAAATCTTGACATAGATCGTGATAGTCTAAATGAACAATTTAACCTTATAATCTTATATAAATTCATACATTTTGAGTCATTCCATCCAAATACAGCCTAGCAGAAAGTTTGTAAAAGAAAATAAAATTAAAAACATTAAACCACCCTGAAATAAATTTTAAAAAAATATCATCTTTAACGAGTAGGGAAAAACAAAATTCAATTCATCATTTGAGAAAATACAAGGCATTTATACATGGTACAGGATTAATCAAGATTACAACTGTTTTTTTTTTTGTTTTTTTTTTCAATACACAACTTTTAGTTAATTTTTCATTTCTCATGATTTCATCTACTCATGGAAAACTTAGTGGACAACCTAGGTTTTACATACACAACAAAATGAAATTAGCTCTGGGGAGAAGGGCAAGAATCTGGAGCCTTTTGATTCTAGTTGGAAGTAGCAAACATTCTACAACACCTCTTTGCATGCCAAGTTGAAGGGGTCCAAAGGACCATTGCTTTAGTTGCGGCGCATTAAGCCAAGTGCCGTATGAGCTTGTACCAAGAGCAAGGTACTGAGCAACCAAATAAAGTTGTCGTTGAATGATCATTCCCTCTTGTCTTCTTCTGAATCATCTTCATCAAGATCTTCGGTGCTTCCACCGTTCTCTTGCTTGACTAAGCCAATATCACCCTCTGGCTTGCCTCTAGTAAGAGATTGAGATTCTTCATCATCAGATTCTTCTCCCACTTCCTCTGAGTAAGCATACCTATGGACATTTGGCAGTACAAATCAGCTAGTAGGGTACAAGATAACCTAAAAATTGTATGAGACGAAATTTTTCTAACAAGCCACAATGTCGGTTACAGATCGAGAGCCTATGTCAAGAATGAGGGAAAAATGAACCAAAAATGAACAAAAATGAACCTAAAAAGCATGCAGATGCTTTTCAGTTTTAGACGATGCTTTAACTATCACCGAATGACAATACATGCAAGCGGATGCAAAAGGACAGTATCATGCTCTCCATAAAGGTTGCCTTGTTGACCTAGGAAGACGAGTCAAGTTCCTCTGTTTCCTTTTATTCTATTTTACTTCTCTGTTTGATTAGTATTAACACATTAACACGTGCTTTGCACAAATTATAGATAACAAAGACAGACAGTGAAATATGTAACTTTCTTTGCATTTTTGTCCAAATGTAAACTTTTTTAGAAATAAGTTCGATGAAAATTAGTTATCAAATGATAATTGGTAACTACTGTTTACACAACTGTCCTACACGTGAAATATAGAGTTAAAAGGAAATTCTCAAATACCTTTCAGAAGTACACTACGCATAAAATAGAAACATATTTAAAATTAAAATTACGTTATCAAATATGAAATATGAAAATTTTAGATTATATAACAAGAAATTTATACCGAAACAAGTGCTTTATTCAGTTTATTGTCAAGTAAAAAAATTTCTTAATTGAATGTAATAATTATTCAGTTTATACAAAAGTACGTTATAGATAAGTATATTTCCCGGCACAAATCATTTGACTGGATTTTGTGGGATTGAAAAAATCCTCACCAGCAAATCACGGCTCCATCCCAGTGATAAAAAATTCTAATAAAGGAAACATTCCAAGAAGTACTGTGTATCGCCCTGATCTTTGCAAACATGTACTCCTATTATCATGAAACTATGGCCCTCCCTCCCAATCCTAAACCTAAAATACTTGGTGAACTCATCCCAACATCCATTCATGCTCCATATATACCCACGCCATGTGACATGCCCTTTACTGTGTAACACTGCCATATTTCCTCTCCACATTTTCTAAATAGATTAGATCTCTCAACTGCACATCTCGCAAGACATTTCCCAAGTAGAGCCTCTTTGAAAGTACTGATAGCTCAAAGTATGGTAATTTTGACTGACTATGAAAAGTACTGTATATTGAGCTCAATCTAGCCAACCACAGTTTCAGGAGCCTTTTCATTTAGAAAATTCAGTAAACAAGGGAAGAAAAGGAACAAAAACATCTTATTGATTGCATAAGAATTAAAGATTACAACGCACCGTTGAGAACTCTGAGATGGTGCCCAAAGATAACAGATAACACAGAGCAACGCAAATGCAAGAATATCCCAGAAAGCAGTGATGATCCAAGCACTCTGCCACTTTTCATTGAATGGATCAGTTGCTTTAAAGTACACCTGCAAACCCAAAGAAAAAGAAGAAAAATTGAAAGAATGAACCACAAGCATACATAAGGTTGCTTTAGTTATATTTATTCTTCTTTTCTCTTGTAATGGAACCTTAGTGTTTTGCGTATTGATTTGATAATCTGGGAATACAAGAATAGATTTGAATAAAGTTGCTTTAGTTGTATCTCTTCTATTTTTCTTTTGCTCCACATCACATTCGTTCAGAAACACGACCTTTTGAGATGAGAAAGCCAACCTTAAGTTTTTGGGGAAAAAGACTTAGTACCTACTAATTGATTGATTCACGGTGAGGTAAAAAATGAAAAGTATGACTGAAAATTTCTCGAATGACCTAATGCCCCATAACTTTAAGGTAAGTAACAGTTTACAAACACACCTGAGTAGAGAAGGCAGTATGCATCCAAGAACCAACAGAGCATACAGTAAGGTAAACAAAACCATGCAACTAGTTTAAAGCTTTAATAACAGCCTTTTTTTTTGGGTCCAATAATAGCCTTTCTTATGATGTGTTATTTGGAAAGAAAAAAGAATACGTGTATAAGAGAATGATACTAAAAAATGTATAAAAGAAAAAAAAAATAAGTAAAAGACCTCAGACAAGGTTGTAAAGATCTATTCAAGTTTACGAATAGGTAAGCAAAAAAATAGATAAGTTTTACATGTTCCTTCTATTGCTATAACCTTGCTACAAGATAATTCTGCAAACAACATCAAGTTTGAAAAAGAGCAATGGGTGGTTAAATGGTCGGAGGATGCTAAGTTGATCACACCAACAAATCAACTCAGAACTTTGCATCTGTTAAATGTATATGTCAAGGTTAGACGTTCCTTCAACTAAAGTCAAGAGGAAAACACATGAAGAACATTGAAAATCATAAGTACAAGACCACTACGGTCCAAAAAACTGAAAATTCTTTTGATGTACAATTTAAACCATGAGTAATATCAAGCTTGAGTGCGACACAACATCGGAAGTGCTACAACCATTACAGGCTGAAATTCTACACCATGATCACTGTTAGCTCATCAAACTGAAACATAACACAAGTAGGATTGTTCCCCAAAGGAATGCTATCTTTTAATGCCAATGACTCTTACTCTATGATGAAGGGGCTCTGGACATGAAATCAGAAGCCGTGAAGGGACAGTGTGGAGTGCATATGCAATCCTACATAATTTCCCATAATGAACTGCGAGCATTCCAATTTGGCTTCAATTAAATTCTTGATAAGAGTAAGTCTCGCCACATTACACAAAACACATTCAGAATCCTCAGTGTTTGAACGACAATTTTTATGCAAGTTGAAGATATGAAACACTGAACAACCATTTCTATTGTCAGATTCTGTACAAGGATGTAGTAACTGATTGTTTCACTGGGCCTAGTAAAGATAAATAAAAGAAAAGTATTGTATTCCAGAGTTTCCCCGTAAACCTAGTCCTTAATCTTTTTTTTATTTATTTAAAGAAACTAAGAAAAGCTAATTACAAAGAGTGGATAAGAAATCCACATTCTGGGAAAGAAACCAGTAAAAACAAGAAAGTACAACTCAAAAATAACATGAGCTAGTCATTAGTACAAAGGTAAATGTGACAAGATTTACTTTCTTTGGGTGAATGAAATTTATTTCTTCATGTCCCATCTACTTATTGTGAGCAGAGAGAGAGAGAGAGAGAGAGAGAGAGAGACAGAGAGAGGGAGGGAGTGTGCAAAATTACAAAATAAATAAATAAACAAAAATGCGTATTCGTCTTCCAGAGTACTAATACAACACCCAAGCATAAAAGTTTATTCAGATCCTTAGTAAAGATGAATTCAGTCCATTAAGTTAATGACTATTAATTTGCACAAATATTTATATACCATCCAAGAAAACCATACCTCATAAACTATCCATGCGACTGAGGCAATGACTGTCACTGCTAATGCATTTGAGAACTTCCTATACATATCCAGCTTGACAGAGCTTCTCTTTGCCTGAGAAAAATATATAGTTTAACACTCAATGGTAGGGTGAAAAGAAAATTCAAAGTGAAGCAAGAAACCAAGAAGCAATGATGCGATTGCAACTTAATTGGAGGAATTTAAATACCAAAGGAGAAACTACAGATCTTTAATGAAAATTATATACCTGTAGCTGCTCCAGTGTTCTTGAGAGAGAGGTAAAAATCCACAATATCAAGAATGCGTCCAAGAAAGCATCAGGAAGAACTAGAAATAATCTGGCTCTTCCTGATACATCATTAATTGTTCCCACATACTCAGTAATATTAAGCAACTCTGTTGCCAGAAAAAATGTTGTTCCAAGAAGAAGCACCTTTGAGGTAAGACCCCCAAGAGTGGGCCGCACTACACCATAACCCATTGAAACAATGAGGATAAGAAGACGTGAAACTGTTTTTCTCACAGCTCCAACTGTCACAACCAATGTTGTAACAACAATCGGTCTCATCCCCGTATTATTAAAATTTACGTAATCAACATACCAAAGAATCATCTCAAACAATCCAAGAGCAATAACAAGCGTGATGCAATGCTGAAGTTGCAGAACATCCTTCCAAAACCTCACATACTGAGTGAACCAAATTATACCAAGAACCACGTAAGCAAGTGACATAAACACATAAAACTTCATCAGAGGAGCCATTCGACCAGGTAGATAACCATCAGGATTTTTCCACAAAGTTTTCCCACTCATAACTAGTCCCTTCAGTTTTGGATCACATGCTACAAAAAATAAATTATACATCCCAGTTTTTGGGATGGAAACCTCTTTATAGTCCATATTTGCATATAGATAGTTCCCACGGAACTGGACATTTAAAACAATAGGCCAGTTAATATCTATTGCAGAAGGTCTCCTGATGACTTCACCTTGCTTACAACCTTCCATCTTAGCAAGATCAGGGGTGCAACATATAGCTCTTTGTCCTCCATAAGCAGAACCACCAATATTATTACGATCAGCTGCCTCAAAAATTATAACTTGTATCAACCCAGTACTATGCTCCATGTCAGAATGCTTGTCAGCAGCATCCTTGCTCCTCCAGAAGGTGATTTTTTCAAATCTGTTTCACCCAGAAATGTCAGAGACAAAAGTGATGATAAAAGATTCAATTAGTGAGGTGAAGCATGAAATAAAGGAATAATCCACACATACAACAAGAGCGTATGCTTTCCAATAAATCATTTCATGCAAATTTAAAGGGGCTTGGATTTAGTTCAATTTTCTGCAACATAGAATGGGAGGAGTGTCTCTAAGACTTATACAGATTCCTGCTAACAAAAATGATTCGGCACTGGGTGAATAGAGAGGTGGGACTTAGAGACTAAGAAATGATGCTCACAATAAATAAAACTAAGAAAGGGATGCATTGGTCATATGAATACATTGACTTTGGCTACTTCAAAATGAATTTTATGGGATTAAGTTTTACATACATTGTACGCACAGAAACTATTCCCAGAAATGCTTTTCTCTTTTTATTCCATGTTCCTGGATTCCACAAGATCATAGTTCCCCCATATTACATCTTCACCATCTATGACAGTCATCATAAACTTGTCTACTAAAATAAACTACATTTTGGTGTGCACTACGGTTGTTATTTGATAATTAATTTGCACAAAAAATTTAGTAGGATGATACTTATTAAAATCCAAATACGTTGCAAACTTAATCTTAAATCTCGATAGTACTAATAATTGGAACCACTCCTTATTCCCTCGTACAAACCCACCCTGTTTGTACTCTTGAAGTCCTAACAATACAAGTAGCAAGCCCATTCCTTTACTCCCTATTTTTGAAACCTATTTCCTCTTCCAGAAACAATGGTAATGCAGTTTACCACAAACCACCAAGAAACTTGTCTGCTGGAGAGTGCTTGCTATTCTCTCTCCTGTTCATTGGTATCATCACTATATTGTACTAAATTTCCCCAATTATCGTCCACCTGCCATTCAGATAAACTGAAATGAGGTTTACCCTTTTTCACACATTTTCTTGGCTACCCAAACAAAAATATAAAGCCCCAAATCGGTCAAACACAAAACCCACTTGAAAATTCAAAAATCTAAATCGTAGAATACCCAAAAACTAATTCATATTCGTATATAACCCGAAAACTAAATGAAGCAATTGTATATTGAGGAAAAGCCTCAGATCTAACAATAAGCGAGTCCGAAAGCATTACCGAATATAAGAGCCGGTAGAGAGAGAAGCGGCGATCCCTTCGCTGCCGCCGGAGAGAAGGTAAGCATTGCCGACTTCTCTGAAGGTCTGGTTGTCGTAGATGTGGATCGAGGCATTTGTGGGATTCGCAAAGAGTGATAAAAGGAGAAGCAGAGAGAGCGTTAGGAAAATGCCGTTGTTTCTTCTTCTTGTTCTTGTTGCTCTCATTTGGATTGTGAAATCCATACTCTATGGAGTTTCGTTAGACTGACTTATTGGGTTCTGGTTTTTGAGAGCCTAAAACAGGGAAATAGAGAAACAGAGAGGGAGAGGGAGAGATCCGGCGAGGTTTAGAGAGATAGGAGTGGGTGGGTTATGAGTGAGAAACAAGCAATGTCACTGTCGCTCACTCGATACTACTGCTGTCGGTTAGCCTGTAGGTAGATTTACGGGCAGTATTGGCGCGTCACCACGGAAATGACGGCTAAAATGTTTTTTTTTAAAGTATATTTTTTATTTTGGGTTTTTTATTGTAATGATTCTGAGTTGGAGTTTCATTTTGGTCATTTAATTAACCGAAATAGTTCTTCAACTCTCTTTCATATTAAATTGGTTACTTCGTTAAATTCCGTCAATTGAGGGGTAACACCGTCAATTATGACTAAAATATTAATTAAGTAATGGATTTTTGATCGAAATGATCATTGAACTTATGCCCAAGTTTCATTTCGATCAAAAACTCTTTATATATATTCTCCATTATGAAGTCTGTCAATGCGAATCGGTTATGGAATTCTATTTTTGACCGTGGGATGATTTTAACGCTTCAAATTGGATTTCTATTCTTCTTCTTTCTTCCTCTCCCTGAGTTCACTCTTCTCTCTTTCCTCTTTCCTCTTTCTTTTTTATTTCCTTTCCTTCTCTCTGTTATGAAATGAACTGGTATATGTGCGAATATTGAGCTGCACGTAAAGTAGATGAGACACAGTATTTAACGAGGTTCGGCTATGCCTACATCCCCGGAGAGCAGCAGCAGTAACTTTTCCACTATGTAAAATAATAGGGCTACAACTTTGTGTTTACAATATGTATGGCTCACTCAATTTTCTCTCTTGGAGAATTTCTTTCTTGCTCTCTTTCCTCTCAACTCACTCACCCTCATTCTTCCTTCTCTTCCTCTTCTATATATGTAAACTTCTCTTGATGGAGGTATCTATTTATAGGCCTAAGACATTGGTTGTTCACCTCACAATATATTTGGTAGACAACATCATTAATATTCTTCAATCAACAACATCATTAATATTCTTCAATCAATTAGGTAGTGGTTTGGTTTGGTGGGTGTGTGGTTAGGTTTGGTGGGTGTTAGTTGGCTATGTGGGCTTCACCTATTCTTCTTTACTTATCCTTTTTTACAACACTCCCCCTTGGAGACCACATGTCCCTAGATTGGTTGCCTCATTAAAACCTTGCTTGGAGAAAAACCCAGTGAGGTAGAAAACTGATGGAAGGAAGAAAAAAAAAAGTACAGCAATCTGTATAGCATACTTCTGGATGCTCCCCCTGATTAATATCTCCCCCTGATGTCTTCATGACTATCTTTTGGAGTGAGAATCTTTCGGAGTGAGTGGAGGATATAGCCATTAATAATTCTCGTAGTTGAGTAAGTAAATATATTTCCAGTGAGCTATCTCTATGTAAATCATAGAAATTTTCAGAGTCCGCGTTTCTAACAAAACTTGGGCTATTTGTAAGTTCACTTGAAAGAATATGCTCGTACATGGTGTTATGCGGAGATAGCATCAAATATACCTCACATCATCCCAAAATGATGGTGATGGAGTTGAGCCCTATCTGGAAAATATGATGTCCGGTCCAATATACTTCCGGAAAATCATTAAAATGTCCAACGGATAATCCTCATAAAAATGCTTCAATACTTTCTTAGTATAAGCAAGAATCTCGTTGGCATAATGCTCGATCCTTAAGTCGAGACAAATATTTCTTGAACTCTGCAGAAGCTTTAATGTGTTGCAATCACATTATAATCAATGTACTCACTGAGGTAATTTATGCATATTAATATTGAGTACAAATTTTGTGCTTCAAGCACATGTCCTTTAGGGACTTGCTTTATGCAATGTCAATCCTCTCAACGGATTTTGTCTAAAAAGGGTTTAAACTTTATGACACATTATATAGCTTTTACCCAGCTATTTATATATCTTTAGGAAATCGCTTATGGCGATATGCTCCGTGCATTTAATAACCCTTAAAGATAATATGTTGGTCTCCGTAATTATGTAATAAGAGGGGGCACAATTGAATCTGTAAATATGGAGAAAACCCAACATTCCTTGTTTCTGCCAGAAACAGTGTGTCATACAAAGTAGGTATATTCCCTTTTATTCCGAACACCCAAGTATAAATTTCAGTATTAACATCTTTTGGGGTTCGTACTGTGGGTTTGTTCTTTCACGTTCATTCTCATCTATAATGGAATTACCTCATTCCATTTTGGCCAATAATATTGTCGACATTTAATAATTGAACGTGGTTCCAATCAACACAGCCCATTGATGATTTGAGTAGCTACTCCAAAACTAAAAATTGTCATTCATCAATTTATAATCTCACAATTCTCATGTGCATGCGCATGCATCAATTATAAGCATTCCTTTGCTTTTGGGTACCCAAGCCACTTCATGGGGCTTTTATTATGTGAGAATGTGGATTATAACCTTCAATGGAGCGTTATTTTACAGTAGGGCGTGGATAATCTCTATTTAGAGAGTTGGAACATTTAGAACTCATATATCTGTCATGCTGCAGGCATGCCACAGATTAATACATACATGTCAATTAATTTCTGGGACTTTAACCCATATTATGGGACTTTAACCCATATAATTTGCTACGCATTAGGCGTGCATAATATCAATATTGACATGTCAAAGGATTGTCCTTTCGGGACTTCAATCCATATCATTTGCTACGCAACAGGCATGCACCCATATATCTGTCATGCTGCAGGCATGCCACAGATTAATACATACATGTCAATTAATTTCTGGGACTTTAACCCATATTATGGGACTTTAACCCATATAATTTGCTACGCATTAGGCGTACATAATATCAATATTGACATGTCAAAGGATTGTCCTTTCGGGACTTCAATCCATATCATTTGCTATGCAACAGGCGTGCATCATATTGATCACTGCTATACCCATATTCTGTTTTTATGGAACTTTAATCTGTGCAGTGTATTATCAATGTATCCAACTTGCAATCTGTAAAATTTGCATTAATAATTCATGGATACATACAAGCCATTCTTTTGGAACAGACTTATCTTCCCATTTGGTTACCTTTCAAGATAAAAATATCAAATAAGTATATAAGCATAAAATAACACAAGTATTGCTTACATCCTTAGGTGGGAGAAACTTTTCTCAAGTATCATTCAAGCTTGTATCGGCCCAGTAAATGTAGCGCTTGATGATCTAGTTATATCCTGCAAAAGTAAAATCACAACTCTTTTCTCTGTCAAAAACAAATAACCGTCATAGTTAGGATCACTTCATGGATTCATTCTTCAGATGTTCATTCTAAAGAAATAAAATCTCTTATGAACAGAGAGTTATAAAAAGAAAGAAAAGATACAAAGATTGTGATATTGATTGCAAGGTAAGGTAAGCAATCAAGGAAGGAAGCTGGTGGGAGCAAACAACAAGCTCTCATTTCTCCTAGTCTAGAAGGACCTCAGGAGATTAGAGCATAAGGTCGTCTTCACAGTTCCCGGATGTGGCGGAAACGTGATCAGGGATAGTTTCGCTTCCTGAATGGATGATCAGAGATAGTCTTGCTTCTCGGGCATATTAAGTGCTCACTGATAAGAAAAATAAGTAGATATCGCATCACTAGGTATGGAGTAAACTGGATGTCTTCTGCAAAGAAAATTTCGTTAGTAACACATTTATACACAAATAAGATGAATAGGTAGAACTGGTGAATTTCAAATTAACCATAAGAAAATTGCAAGATTCTCGGGGCACTTTTGAAAAAGTAGCTCCGTGAAATCCGTAAAGCAAGATCAGCTTTGACGAAAATAATACTTGAAAACGCCGAAAGTGCCGACAGGCATTATCAGAGGCCACGTGAAGTTTTGGACTCTGGGAAAGAAAAAAAGATAATATGGGGATCTGAGATAATATTGGGATCCTGGAAACTGTAGTCATATTTCCTTCTATAGATATTGCCTTTGCAAAACTTGATTGGAGCAACTGCGTTTCAACTCAACTTCCTTCATTTTCTGAAACTTTAGTTTTCTTAAGACTTTCTTCGAAACCTTCTTAAAAATGGCTTCCTCTTCTTCCTGCCCAAATTATCTCAATTTAAATGATACTCCCACAACAACCAGTGACGCCCAAGTTTGGCGTCCATCCTTTGTATCCCAAAATCGTCATCTCACAGTTAATGATTCTGTGATGATGAATGATGCTACTGCTGTCATAGTAGCTAGGAATTGCATTACTCCAATGGATGAAATGTTGTTGACAGGGAGATCAGAGGAAGAGGCTATTGATGACTCAATGGCTTTTAGCATTCAGAGTGCTGTTTCTGTTTCTAACATGGCTGATCGTTTGCGTGCCAGAGCAAACGAGGTTGAGAGGTTAGCTACTGAAAATTCGTCTCTCCAAAGAATGCTTCATGAGTCTCAACAGGAGGTTGAGAAACTTAAAGGAGAGAATAATGCCTTGTTGAAACTGGTGAGTTCATACTCTGTTGATACACTAAGAAGACTAGACATGCTGCAGGTCTCCAATGAAAGAATTTTGGGAGACCATGAGAGGCTCATGGCTAAGCTTAAGAGGCGTCGTCCTCTTCCTTCAGAGGCTTCCAGAACATAATGTATTTTTATAGATTTTACAGGGCCTGCACCTTCATTGCAGGAAAAAATCTATCTGTTGTATGTTCCTGTTATAATAATTGCGCACATTCTTAAACTTGCACCTGTAGTTTTTTTACGTCTTTTCAAAATGACGGTTTGGAACCTTGTGCCTTATAGGTTCAAATAACCACATCGTCTCTCCCAAATTTCATATTTCAACGTATGGAACTTTTGGCCTGTGCTAGACACAAACTCAGAATTTATTTGCCCTTTTCAAATGAACATGAAATATGGATTGAGTAAAAGCCATGCTATTATCTCATATATTTGGGTTCATGAGCTTCCGGTCCAGATATAACAAAATATGTGGGGAGCCTCAATTCATCATTCTCTTATGCCAAAGAAATATGTGGCGTACCACAATTTGCAATAATACCTCAAGGGTTGTCCATTTAATTGTTGGAACTTCAGGTTCTCAACACTGTTAGATTTTGAACTTCAGGCCAAAATCACATATTCTTATGGTATGGACATTCAATCGCCTTAGATTTTGAACTTTGGGCCAAAATCACATATTCTCATGGTATGGACATTTTTACAATTTTCTGTACATATTTCTGGACTTCAAGCCCTTACATAATTGTCCATATTTTGAGGAACTTCTGGCATCTCATTTAATTACTCATCCATGAGTTTAAGGAATTGCAGGTTCCTTTTTGAATAGTGATGGTTTACCCAAAATGGTTAATATTTATGTATACGTCACTATTCATATATCCGATACTATTCATCAAGCCATGAATACGTATCTATTCATGTGTACAATACATTTGCCGGTACAGTTATCATCCATGTGTATGGCATTATGAACCAATACGGTACTGTTACATCATTAAGGAACCCCAGGTCCTAATTTACATGTCAGGGATCAAGGACCCTCAAGTCCAATCACATGTTTACAAATATAGTACCGGAGAGACTGCCAGCTCTCATATTAGCATCATCATCAAGGATCTTCAAGTCCTGATGTAATTGTATGATGAGGATCAAGGAACTTCTGGTCTTGATCTGCATACTGTAAAAACTCATTATACAGCACATTTAATCCATAAAATAAATTGTTGGTAAATAAATTACTGGTATGGACGATAAACCCGCACCACACTTTAAATAAATGTAAATGTGCGGTAAATTAAATTCATAAAGTTAAGGTGCTTGTATGGGCATTAATTCTGCTCCATACATTTAAATGAAAGTAAAGGCGTGGACGATAAACCCGCACCACCCTTTTAAATAAATGTAAATGTGCGGTAAATTAAATTCATAAATTAAATTGCTTGCTGTATGGACGTTAATCCCGCACTATACTTTAAATAAAATTAAATGTGCAGTAAAGTAAATGGTGCTTGTATGGGCACTAATTCTGCTCCATACATTTAAATAAAAGTAAAGGCGTGGACGATAAACCCGCACCACCCTTTTAAATAAATATAAATGTGCGGTAAATTAAATTCATAAATTAAATTGTTTGCTGTATGGACGTTAATCCCGCACCATACTTTAAATAAAATTAAATGTGCGGTAAAGTAAATGGTGCTTGTATGGGCACTAATTCTGCTCCATACATTTAAATAGAAGTAAAGGCGTGGACGATAAACCCGCACCACCCTTTTAAATAAATACTGTTGTATGGGTAATAAACCTACACTATACAGTAAATATAATATATTATATTACTTTAAGTAAAAGTAAATTTGCGGTAAAGTAAAGGCAATTATTGGTGGGTTCTCATCAACACCACGATCAAATAGTATAGCAGATAATATTATTATCGTTTGTGGAAGGCATCATGCTTGTCTCTTAAATCAAATGCTTTCCACCTGTAATCTGCACACAGTTGGTTTGCTCGTATATCTCTCTTGCAGACCACAGCTCCTCCACTACTTTTCTTCCTTACATCAACATAAGGGTTAGTAGTATAGATAATAGTGCAACACAAAAATTATACCTGAGAGCTTCTCGTGCTGATAACGTGTTATGAAATGAACTGGTATATGTGCGAATATTGAGCTGCACGTAAAGTAGATGAGACACAGTATTTAACGAGGTTCGGCTATGCCTACATCCCCGGAGAGCAGCAGCAGTAACTTTTCCACTATGTAAAATAATAGGGCTACAACTTTGTGTTTACAATATGTATGGCTCACTCAATTTTCTCTCTTGGAGAATTTCTCTCTTGCTCTCTTTCCTCTCAACTCACTCACCCTCATTCTTCCTTCTCTTCCTCTTCTATATATGTAAACTTCTCTTGATGGAGGTATCTATTTATAGGCCTAAGACATTGGTTGTTCACCTCACAATATAATTGGTAGACAACATCATTAATATTCTTCAATCAACAACATCATTAATATTCTTCAATCAATTAGGTAGTGGTTTGGTTTGGTGGGTGTGTGGTTAGGTTTGGTGGGTGTTAGTTGGCTATGTGGGCTTCACCTATTCTTCTTTACTTATCCTTTTTTACAACACTCTCTTCTTTCTCTCTTTCTTTTTTTCTCCCCGCCAGTTTTCTTCTTAAAACTGGGGTGTTTCCCCTCTCTCTCTCTCTCTCTCTCTGATGGTGACATTGTATAATAGCAGCGGCGACGGCGTTGCTACGGTGATGAAAGAAGGTGTTGTGGGACTCAGCCTAAATTAGAAAATTAAATTGAGGTGGCAAGTGACATGGACTGTCATATCATGTGCCACATCAATTGGTATTAAAATGTTGGTAAAGTAATTGGTGCCTGTAGCATTACTATTTGAATAAGAGCATGTAATAATCAGCTGGAAATCCTTCCTCATCTTATTACAACTTGTATCTTAATTTGCAAATTTGAAAGAAAAACAGGTAGGTATGTATGCTGATAAATTTCCTTCCATGTATTCTTAATTCAAAATTTGCAAAATTTGGCCAAATTTGGAAGCAAAATTAAGATTTTGAGTAGGCGATGGTTGGTGAACCCCCCATTTGAAAACCATTTCTCTACCATCAAACAAATTGTGATATGATTAATACTAAATCATGTGTAGTATTAATCATATCACAAAAAGGTAACTTAGTTGTAGTCTTTGTTCTATAAAAAGATAAAATTCAAAACAAACAAAAATTCTAGAGAGAGTACATTAGGAAGTTACTAATTGCTTTCTCAGAATGTTACTTTGCACTCCAAAATTAATGTTGAATAACTTTAGGAATAAGATACTACGCAGAAAGAGTGCAAATGAACAAATGAGAGTGTGAATAACATTTCTCCTAACTTATAATACTGCAATTAATTTCTACAGGTAAGATGATGTGGCGTGGTTTTCTGATAAGGACATTGCATGTCATTTGTGACACTTGCCATAACAAGAAAATGCACATTTAACCACTTGGTTCATTAGTCTAAGCAACTTCCTTTAAACCCCATTACTTATATTGTTTAGATAGAGTAATCCATCCAAAACATGAATACATATAGAGTAGTAAAATTGGAGACCAAAAGGTAGAGATTCCAACCCTTGCTGTTTCTCCCCCATTTTTTCGAGGATGTGAAGGATTACTTTTTTGCAGGTTCCTTTCCCTTCCATTGTTTACTTTTAACCACATTTCTTTTTGGTTTTTTTTTTTCAGTGAAGATTTTCTTCCTTGCAATTGAGGCATACTTGGAGTAAACTTCAAATGGGAAAACGAGGACCTTGTTGCCACTGTGGAGTTAAATGTAAGTTCTCTTCTGAGGAGTTTAAGTACTTGTTGTGTTTTAATTCTTTGGGTGAATTTTTTTTCAACTATGTTCTCTGATTTTTGTCTCATTCAAAATGTGTTTGTGCCTCTCTTTTTGAAATAAGAAAATGTAGCTATGGAAAGAGTGATTAAAAAATAATGCCTGTAACCCCAAAAAATAAAACAAGAAAAAGCCCTAGTGATCCAGCCGCACCTACCTTGTTTTGACTTCACTCCAGTCACTAGCCCTACCTTCGGCATCCCCCCCTCTCATGGTTAAGGGAGAGAGTTAATGCTTGTTGGGTATTTTGGTTTGACACTACTTCACACCCAAAAGAAGCTACCTCTGAGTTAACATGAACTTATTGTTTGACTAGGAAAGTTTAAGATGTACATGTTCATACAAAAAGTATGGATGATTAAGCTCAGCTCCAATGGTTCCTTCTAAGCTTGAACTCAGCTTGGGCTTGAGTTGTGTATATGGAAGAAGATGCTTAAGCACAAGCTTGGTTGGACTTGTCTCATTTGTGGATATGAATATGAGCTTAAGCTTGACTTCCAGTAAAAAAAAATTAAAAGAAGGGCGGTTAACGACAAAAGACACCCTTCAGGTTTAGAGTGATTCTCAATATGGACCCTTAGGTATCAATTTTATCAATTTACATCCTTACGTTTGCAACATCGTCCAATTTCATCCTTCCGTTAAGTTGACCGTGTGGTCAATCGTCAAATGTTGATGTGTCTATTGTGGGACCCACCTATTAACCAACCAATTTCTTAAAAAATTTATATAAAATGATAAAATAACATAATTTTAAAATTTTTAAAAAAATTAAAAACCCTAGCCCTAATTGAAGATCTATCGTCGGGAAATTGAAGCCCTTGATCTTAGGCCAGAGTTCAAGGACGGTGTATTAAAGATTGCAGTTGGTGGCAATGGCAGTGATTGCGACGATTGAGAAGAAGCGGGAAGTGGATGGAGTTTTGGGCGAAGATGAGGACGACGTCTCTTTCTTGATGTTGTGGTTGAGCAAGGCGTGAGCCAGCTTGAAGACTAGAGATTTGAGCTGGAGGAAGGTTAGGGTTTTCGCGATGTCGGCGTCGGCGAGGGCAAGGTTGTTGGGGAAGGAGGTGGAGGATTGGAAGAGGAAGGAGGTGAGGGAGAGGTTGGGATCTATGGGGAAGGGGACGGGAGGTCGGGGGGAGGTGTAGGTTTGGGTTTTGGGGTTGAAGGATTTGGGCGCCATGGGTTTTTGGGGGCTGAGAAATTTCAGGAATTGAGTGTTTGTTTCTTATCTGTGCATTTTAGATTCGACCCCAGCCCCATCCTTCTTTTTCTTAACATTCTCCGCCCAAATGCATCAAATGGCAGTACAGCAAGTTTACTTGATTAGGGTTGTCCCATTTGGATGATGATGATGGATGGATGCTCATCTCCTTTCCTCATGCCTTCTTCAAGCATTCAATCAAACCTTCATGTGATGTATGGTTTTTGCCATTTGGGTTTTTCCATTTGCTTCAACAGCCTCAAAAGCACCCAACTGCTCGAACCCAATTGAGGAAATTGGATTCAAGCAATACCCAAATGGGAAATTGGGGAAAATGGGAAAGGAGTTGGAAGTTTCAACATTGTGAAAGCTTGAAGGACCCAAATGGGGAACTGGGTTTCCTAGGCACTCGAGTTTGGGATGGTCGAGATGGCTGTGATGGGAAATGACAGAAGGTGTGGCGATGGAGGGGGTGAACAGGAGAATGGCGATGAAGGGGATGAACAGGGGCTAGGTTTGTTGGGCTGGGAAGGGGATCATATTTTTTAAGTTTTTAATTTTATTTTTAAATTTATGTTATTTTATCATTTTATATAAATTTTTTTAGGAACTGGTTGGTTAGTAGGCAGGTCCCGCAATAGACACGTCAACATTTAACGATTGACCACACGGTCAACTTAACGGAAGGATGAAATTGGATGATGTTGCAAACGTAAGGGGTCCATATTGAGAATCATCCTAAACTTGAAGGGTGTCTTTTGTCGTTAGCCCTTAAAAGAAATATGCAAAAGATAATAAAACATAAATTATAAAAATTGATATTTAATATTTAACAAACACATATCCAATACTAAAAATGGTCTTAAGATCGTAACAAAGACACGTGGACATTTTTTGTTCAAGAAATCTTCAATGACAAACATTATACGGTCAAATGATATCCATCAAGATCAACTCCCAAGATCCAACCAAGTTCGAAGAGGCATGCTCAAGCTAGATACTCGAATAATTCTAGGCAAAGCTTCGCACAACTCATGTTTGGAACTAACCCTTCCCTGTATATGTTTGTTTTTGGAATGAGGCTCAACTTAAACTCCTCTTGTTAAGAAGACTGGCTAATTTACCCTAACCTAGGGTATTGTGGTGGTTGTGCCAAGTCAAGTGGTACATTGACCTGGGATCAGGAGCTAGTCCCCTTCCTAGCTATAGCTAGAATAGAAAATCTACCTCCAATATATTTCTGCATCTCCTATTGAAAATTTCCCAAATGTTGGACCTTCAAAATCATATGCACATTGAAAGATTCCATGAGAAGAAAAAGGAACGGAGTGAGATGGTAAAGTGTTAGCTCACTCTCTCTTAATTTTTAATTTTTAATTATTTATAAAAGAGGGATAGTATTTTATTGATAAGATAAACAAAAACAAGTACCAAGCGACTAAGGTGCCGAATATGAATACAACTTCTCCAGTGACCAAACGCAGCAATAAGTTGAATTGATTTGGAGAAAATATGCACAACCTAAAAAAATGATTAAAATCCTCAAATCAGCAACCAAGCACATATACTAAAACCTGCAATAAAGATTTATCGCGCAACTGAAGAACGACAAATCCGTATAGAAAGCCAAATGCCAAAATGAAATAAAATATCCCAAAGAAAAAACAAACCACATCAAACTCATAAAGAGTTCATGAGAATTATTATAATGAAACAAACTAATAAACAAGACCATCACTCCACATCCTCTCGGGCAACTCAAAGAGAGCCATAATGCCATACCGGCTAAACCCATAGTGTTGCACTGGCTAAATCTAAACCCATCGCAACTCGACATCATCCCCGCTGCGTAGCTCCAAAATTATATTTAAGGCTAACAGCTGTAGCCAAGTCCTTACATGCGTGGGTCAAAAGAGGCAACTATATCATGACGATGACAAAGTTTCACAACGACTGCTTCTACATCACAAATCAAAACAAAACAAAAAACAAAGAATCTAAAGGGAAAAGGAAGGGAAGAAGAGGAAAGGGGATGGAGTAGGAAGGGTTGCTGCTAAAGGGCGGCGGCTAGGGATTTTTCTTTAGAGTTTTCTCATAGAGCAGCGATTAGGTTTTCTCAAAAAAGTTTACTCTCTCACTCTAAAATTGAAAGATAATGAGGAAATGAGAGATGGGAGACTTTCATACACAAAACTTCTTTGTTCAAGCGAAGAGAAGGGATGAAAATAGAGATTCTCTCTTTTCTCTCTAAGTAGATGACAAGGGGAGGGAGGGGCAAGTTGCTACTAGGTCTAAAAATGGACTCATATACATCATTGTAAAAAAATCCTAGGTAGCCTTCTAACCTCCACAATTCATTGCCTTCATGATTTTACAAATGTATCTATCCACTAGTTCTAGATATTACATTACTTATCACATGTGTTTGACATTGTGAAATTCAAAAATTGAGTCATCCATCTAATTTCGACATTTGTAGAACTAGATTAAGTATTAATTGTATTAATTATTTGACTTATGGTCATACTAATTAATCATGATTAACTAATAGTCATGCTTGGATTCTTACCACTTATGGTTCCTCTTATGAATAGTGAGTACAATATATAATAATCTCTCTCTCTCTCTCTCTCTCTCTCTCTCTCATATTTCTTATGAACAGATACCCCGCTTTGGCGAAATGGACCGCATGAAAAACCAGTTCTGTGTAATGCTTGTGGATCAAGGTACAGGATGAGGGGAACTCTGGAAAACTATACTCCCAAGCATGTGCACTACCTTCAAAGGAATAGGAGTAGGCCAAACAATGTACATCATGTTGCAGTTCCTACTGAGAATAATTTGACAATCGAAGATGATGTGATCGATTTGACCAATGTTGAAGATGATGATGGCAGCTCTTCAAAGCACAATGCCGATATAGAAAATCAAAGTCAAGGTTACCCATCACCCTCTCAACTTTTTGGAAATTATATAAGCTTCAACTTTTTTAATTTGTAAATTTTCCCTACCAAAATGGTAGGATGTCAATACCTTACAACTTATCTTTTCTAATCTCAACGAATAAAAAATTATTCCACTATACCTTCATTTCTTACTTCAACATACCTTAAAGCTATCTAATGTAATCCAATCCTATGCAGAAAAAAAAAAAACTGCGAGATCATTAAAATACAATCTAAAAGTTAAAACATTGACACGTGTATACGAGTGCAAAGTAGATAAAAAGACAAAAAAAACTTTGTCACGCGACTTTAACTAGCACCACTATATTAAAACTCAAATAAATCTTAACAGAGAAAATCTGAGTAAAGGATTGGGGTCCTTACAAAATATAATAGCAAAGTGTTTGTTGGTCTTGAAGTTTATATGTACATGGGAAATGTTATCTTGTGGCTGAAAAATGAAAGTATTACATATATCTCATCAAACAGTTTAGCATTTTATAATGTAAGACCTTGAATTTGGGCCATTGGTTAGGTGAACTATAGTCTCAAATCTATGGTCCAAATTTGCTAGAGAAGGTTTCCATATACTCTTCTGTATTGGAAAATAAAATAGGTATTTTCCAAATTTGCAGGTGATGATGCAGAACCACACATCTTCAAATCTCATATTCCATCAAAGAAGAGGTCAGAAGTGCCTATATCAGCAATTGAAAGCCTTAGGAGGGACCTCTTGAATGTGCTAAACTCTGTGGAGTTTTCCAACCCATCTGAATCGGCAGAGGATGTGCTCATCTATAATAATGCAAACAACCATCCATCTATAGCTGTTCATGAAATAGGGCTTGGAGCCATTCTTCTCAAACCACCAACTTCTCCTGCAGAGGAGACATCAGAGCCAGTGGACAAGGCTCCTGATGAGGAAGCTGCTACAAGAAACTCATCTAGGTAAACTACAACAGCACCTTTTTTCTCTTTCAGTTTTTTCCTTCTTCTCTTGTGCTTTTATTCTGGATTTGAACTGCAATGATATACTGTGATGAGAAGTGACAAATAAAAGCATATGCAAATAAAAAAAACAAATACCAACTTCAATATTGTGTTTCTCTCTTTCTATATAGATGCAATATAAAGATATTAAACTGGATTGGCACATGCTCTGGTGCATGTCAAATGTTTTTCTTTTAGGAATTATGTTGTTTTCTCTATTAAGAATCATATTCAATGAGATTCGAACGCAAGATCTCCTTTAATATAATGGAGATTAGATACTACTAGAGCACATGATCATTATTAGCATGTGACATTGTTTCGTTTTTATTTTTAATTTTAATTTTAACATGTTGTTAGTTGTTCTAGTTTACCTTCTTGTATTAAATTTTTTGGTTATCATATTTTTTTAATACAAGCGATATAGGGGGAGGGTGTGGTTTCTCACACACACTATCAAAGATGTCATGTGGCTCTAACCTGAGATCATTAGTCTGCAAGCCAAAATCCTTTTCCACTAACTAGACCTGCTTTGGTTATCAACATTTTAATTAGCATAGAGCATAGAGCATCTATTTTCTTATTTGTCAGGATTTCTCAAAATTTAACAAAAAAACCACATAAAACTACCATGGTCTTATCCATATGATTAATGTAAGACCAAGATTTGTGGTCTATTTGGTACTAAATAAGGAGTAATTATAGTGTGGTATTAGACTACCGCTACATATATAACTCGTTCACGTAGTATATGCTAAAATATGAAAACTATGAGAGAATATTTGTTTGTGGGAATTTTCTGTGTATTCTTCTCCTTGTAGGAGGTCATATTTATAATACAACGAAACCTGAATGGGCAAGTAAATAATAAATTCCTAAATCTATTTGCAGTAGGAAATCAGGAATTAAAGTAAATCAATTACAATTATAATAGGAATTCTTGGTGTGTAAGGAAAGTAAGTCAATATCCACAAGTCACGCCAACAGTATAATAGATATTTATTAAATTATACCTTAAAAGTGGTAAATATTAACCACATCATTCACTTATACCCGTGAACGGATAATGTGACCGTACATACCCTATCATACAGTACTTTCTAAAAAAATAAGTGATCTGTAGTTATTGCTTACTTTTCTGTTTTAACTCGATTAAAAATTAGATAAGGGACATAACTTCAAGTAAGAAAGTTAAAGAGTTGTTCCAAATTTTAGAACTATACTGGCTGCCGGGATTCAAATAACTCAAAAAGAAAAGGGTGCTTGTATTTATTTTTCCACTCAGATGGTTTATTTTCTTGTAAGATATAATAGATACTTCTTCAATATTTATTCTCTCTATGACTAGTGCACTTGAAATTCAGGAAAAAGAAAATAAATTAGTGGGATATATAGTCAAATTTATAGAATTGTTTTATTTTCCGGTTATTAAAAAGTTTATTTCTTAAATTCTTATTTACAGTGACAAGGAGACAGTAAATAAGTAATTGGGTTCAGTACGCAGCATTGGGAAGTCTCACGAAGCTACTTGCTTGTGTGGTGGGCAGAGACAATAACGACCGCAACATATGTGATGCATATGGATATTAGGCCATGTCATTAAGTTTTCGAACTATCTAGAGATTTTGGTTTTAGTATATATGACTTGCATTTGTTAATAATTCTGGGAATAACTATGTTGTTATTGGAGAGATAAGAGGTCATTGGAGCAGTGCTCGTATGCTTTTTGTTTATTTATATATATTTCTTTTGGTGCTGAGGCAGAGCTGAAGCCCAAAATAAACAAGTCAGCTAAAGGAGAGCAGGCCCTGGCTTGCCAAAATGCATATAATGAAGGCCCCACGTTGCCCATATGGTCTCCAACAATAGAGAGATTGCAATGACGGGTTGCAACGAGGGGTTCTAATGAGGAGGTCAATCAGAGAGAGAGAGAGACAGAGAGAGAGAGAAGTAGGGATAAAGAAAAAAAGAAACTGACATCTTCATCTCAGTAGCACAATGGCCATGAAAGCCACAGATGAAGTAGTTTTGTCAGTGTTGAAGTTCGATTTCATCATTCCCTGATGAGAAAACTTGGTCGCCTATTGTGCATGTGGTGGGTGTATAACCATTTTCATCTACCACCGCTACATTGTGGTGTCCATTATGTTGTATTTGAACACTGCAAATAAAATAGTTTTCTAGATTGATCATTGACATATTAGACTCCAATTAAACATCGTACGAGTTAACAAAAATTTCATCCTCTCCTACCAAATTAAGGTACCTTTGTCATAATTTTCCCAATCCTCCAATTTTCATTTCTAAATTTTGAGGTATCATAAATTTTGGTTTATATGATTAATAAGTGTTCTTATTGACCTTACTAATAGTTGTATCAATTGTTGGTGTGAAGAGTAATATTGAATGAAATTGAGTTACTTGGGGCTAAGTATAGTAAGATTTTGTACAGTGATGTACTTTTTTTTTTAATGACACCAAAAAAAAAAAAAAAAATCCATTACCACCTGACCTTAAAGAAGATTTTTCGTTTAGATTTGTTTATAAAATATATGTTCCTAACTCTCTTATCATGTGATTTTTCACATGATGCGAGAGATTGACACAAGTAGACAAAAAAATACTCTTAGTGGATCCACTAGCTTGATTTTTGGCCAATTTGAACCTTTTAATTCTTTTTTTCTTCTTTTTTTTTTTTTTTTTTTCATATTTTGTTTGTTGATGAATAGGGGTTAAGAGGGAGAGCCAAGTCATGCCTTGTAGAGATAATGCCAACTACCTTTTTTTTTTTTTTTTTTTTTAGTACAGGCAATAGTCTAAACTAGAGAGAATGGGGGATTTCACACGCACAATGGTGAAACCAGGATTGTATGTAACACCCTGACTCCAAATTAAATGTTTATTTTAATCGATATATATAAAATTACGAATTTACCCTTGAGATAGGGGTAAATCGGTCACTTTCTTCTTCGGAAGGATTTTGGGACCACGAGTGGTATTTCTGGGTAGATGGTACTGAGACGAATTCGTAGACTTGCGGTAGGCTTGAATCGGAGTTGTAACGAAAAAGTTACGGGCAAAATAGTGTTAGTGGCAAACTTGTAAATATTTCAAAAAAGTTTGATAAAAATCAGATTTTTTCTCAGTTCTCTCTCTCTCTCTTCGCGCGCGACACTCTCTCTCTCCTCAGTCTTTCTCTCTCCCCGACGTTCACTCTCTCTCTCTCTCTCATCGGTTCGCTCAGTTCCGGCCACGGCAGGACCCGAGACCGGTCCCGATCGACTCGTCCCGTCGTCCCGGTCAAGGCTTGGCCGTTTTTCCCGTCGGAAACTGCAGATTCCAGCCGCGAGCTCGACGGTTTTGAACCGGAGCTTTCCAGCCGTCGCGCCGCAGCCTCCGCCGCCCAAACCTGGTGATTGAGGTATGGTTTCTCATCCATTTTTCGAGTTCTAGCTGATGATTGTATAGGTTTTGATCGATTTTGAGTCTGGAAAACCGATTAGAAAACCTAGGTTTTGGCCGAATTTCAAAATAAAATTCCGGCCAGTTGCCGGCCGAATTGGAGCTTCTCGTAGTTGAGTGAAGTGATCTTGACCTCGAGTAGAAGCTAGGGTAGGAAGGGTGAGCTCGGGTGTGGAGTTTTTCCGTCACCGGAATTACTTTGCACACCCACGCGCTGCCAGCGCGTGGGCGAGTCTGGTGAGAATGTAAATTAACCCGATGAGATCCTTAGGTTGTCACGAGCGCATAGGAATTCGCGGATCTCGATTCGGATGTCGTTTGGCTATCGAACGGATTTTCGCATATTGTGCGTTATCCGGGTTCAATAGGTTCCGACCGTTAGATCTTTCCCGAATTAAAATATGTCGTTCTAGGTATTCCTAGGACCGTATGAGACTTCACGAATTCTGAATCGGAGCCCCGGATGTTCCGATTCAAAAATGCAAAGTTTGGGGGTTAGCTATAACCGTGAAAATTGTGAACGCTTCCTAAACCTGTAATCGAACCTTAGGATGCCTTCCTCAACGTGCACGTATGGGAAATTTGGGGAGTTAAGCATTTAATTTGTAATTTCCGTTTAGACATGGTTTTTATATTAATTAACGGTTCGTATCTCGAAATAGGTATTTCGACTGCACGCACGCAGCAAGCAGGACCTTCACGTGGTCAGGCAGCGAGGGAATACTTGTGAGTGGACTTTGTTTTAATCATATGCATGGTTTTAATTGATGAAAGATTTTGCATAATGTTTTAATGGCTTCTGGATTTTACATATTATATTCTTGAGTTAATTTTGATGGTTATATAGTAATTGGCAATATATTGTGAGCTTGGTATTTTGGGTTTGAGGGTGCATTTTATAAGGATTGTGGGGAAGTATATCTTATTTATATTCTTTATAGATGAGATATTTGGGTTGTTGGAGAGTGATGTGGAAGAATGTGATTTTGGAGAGAAGTTGTGTGATTACACTACGTAAGTACCTTCCCCAGTTACGAGTCTCACTCGCGGCGTTGGATGTTCCGGCGGGTGAGACACTTTCCGTATGCGGCGTTGGATGTTCCGGCGTACGGAAAGACTGTGTATAGAGTTTAGGGTCATCACCATGGCGTTGGATGTTCCGGTGTGTGATGATCCAGTCTGCGCGCGTAGGACATAGTTTGAGAGCTACACATGGCGTTGGATGTTCCGGTGTGTGAGCTTTGGAGTTTCGTCCCCCGGTTGGACTGCTCATCCCTAGACGCAGGATAGCACCTGGAAATCCTGCGGACTAGTCAAACAATCCCCCAGTTGGATTGTTTTCCCTGGTACCTAGGTGGTGTGATGAGTATATCGTATAGATATTTATAGTTATATATATAGGTATATTTATTGAATATGTATAGTTGAGTGTGAAAGGAATTGGAGTCTGTTTAATAGTTTGACAGGAGTGGTAAGTTTGAGAGAATGGGGTTCTTTTTGAAAGAGATAACTGATGTTTTTAGATGAGTTTTACTTAAGCATGTTTTGAGTAATTTCTTATTGAATTGTGAACCTGCATGGCTTGAGCATTATTTTTACATGGTGGGGTTACTATGTTGTTTTTAACTGCAAATCTGATTTTTGTCCACTCACATGTTTTCTGTTTTGCGCCCCTCAGCCAGTAGTCGCCCCAGGAAGTGTACGAGTGGTGTACGAAGCTCAATCGGTGCATCTTTCTAGTTAGGAACTGTGTAAATTCTTCTACTCAACTGTTCTTGTAATCTAAATTCAGTAGATGCGCTGTATTGCCATAATAGATTTTACTTGTGAGGCCGGAGGCCACTCTAGTATGACTTGTAGTTGTATGAAAGCATGCTGCTGGTTGGGATTATTATTTTGTGTGTATGTTGCAGGTTGAGTAAATTTTGTTGGGATTGTTCAAATTACAGGGGAGACTCTGCCAAAATTTTGGTAGAAAGTCTCGATTTCTTAGTAGGTGGGCCCGACATCAGGATGATGTCGGAATAAAGACGGGATCCGCCTTGGTCTTCGGGAAATTCTGGGGCGGGTCCTGTCATTGTATGTGTGAGGGGACCGAACCGTAATACAAGTAGGGAAAAAAAAATTAATCTTACATCAATAATATATATAAGGGGAAATGGATATTTTTTTAGAACTTTGTACTTAATTTCATGTATCAAAATAGAAAATTCTTTTGATAAAATCTAATTTCTTTTAAAACTATTTATTTTCTATTCCTTTATTTTATTTATTTTTTCTTTTTTTATGTCAGTTGTGTAATGGGCCCACAAACATTTTACATATTAATAAATGAAGTTATTATGGATTGCAACGGGGGCCATTAGAATGGTTATATGGTTCGCATTGTTAAATATATGAACTAAAGCCCAAGCTTTACTTTGTTGAGAACAAATTGTTGGGGGCAAGGCCACCTCAGGCCTAAACTACCTCAGTTCTTGTATACACACACACACTACGATGTCGTGCATATTTAAACTTGAGATCTCTGGTTTGCAAATTAAGACTCTTTTTTACTGGACTTGACCCGTTGACAATGACGACCACCTAATTGAGTAGTTATGTGATGGTTTATGTTTGTATGTCTGATAAGATGGCCAGCTATTAAATATTTATTTTTTATTTTTTAATAATCTTTCCATTTTTTTAAGGAAAAAACAAGTTTAGCCTACACGCATATCCTCCCTCTTCTTCTCCCACCAACTCCATCATCGGACCAAGAATAGATAAACAAAAAAAAGAAGAGGCAAATTTTCCTTCAAGTGCGGGGCCATAGGATATATGATGGCGGAAAATTTGCTGAATTTGTGTAAAAAAGTCCAAGAAGTTGACAGTTTGGTCATGGTGGGTTTGTTGGCACAATAACGTAAACTTGAATTTTGAGAACAGAAAGAGGTGTACATAATACAATTGGAATTGCTTTCAAAAGACCATAGGTATTCGATCCCAAAAAAAAAAGGCATGGGTTATGTACTATCATTACTCTAAGTGCCAAAGTATACGCTTAGCATGGTAGTGTGTGTGTGCGCTTCGAGAGATAGTGTCGATGCCCGGAGTGGTAGTATACCAGACTCAAAGTTTTGTTCTTCAAGTGGTAATGTGCTACTTTGAAGACTAGAACTAACACTCCGAAAGGTAATATACTAATTAAACAAATGTGAAAGTGCAGTTGCTATTGGACAGAAAGCTACTTATTTCACGAAAGAAGAATAAAGAGAACTAGGTATAATGCTAATCTAGAAATATAGTACGTAACTCCATTGTTTTATTGCATCATAATTTTATATGATTTTTTAACGTCGAGTTCTGGATTTATAAGATTTATTAAAATATGTTGGTTTTCTTTTCTTTTGGATGAGATCTATCAACATTTTATGACCTGCCTATAATCGAGCTAGGGCACGAATTCTTTTTGCAGTGCAGTTTTTTTTTATACACAAATCTAGGTTCTCACTAATTATCACCAAAATTTTGTTCTTTAGTCATTGCATTAGGGAGATTATAAAGTTCTTATTTGTCTTAAGGCATAGAAAAGAACAAATATTGAGCTAGCTTTCCACTCAATTCACAATCGTTTGATTAAAGTTCGATTACTTGACGCATAAGTTATTTTCATTTATATTCAATCTATTAAGGGTTTACACCAACATCTCCAAGGGTATAAGCAAACGAAGTAGGCAAAAGTGTACTATATAGACTGATGTGGCATGTTGCCTATTCAATTGCCTCTTGGAAAAAATTGTTCACTCCAATGGACTAGGCAAATAAACTAGTAGGCAATGCAATATTATATTATCTATTTTCATCTTTTACATTTATCTCTTTTCACCCACCACAAAAAGCAAAAGAAAATTATATTTTATAATAATAAAAATATGTGGGGTTCAATATATCTCTTCACTTTAAAGTTTGGAGATAATGTCTATATTTTGCTTACTCATTTGTCTCTTCCCTTGAAGCATGAAAATGTTAATTTAGCAAAACAAATGAGATTTTCCTACTCTTTTGCCTTTTCCCCTTAAGATGCTCTAGTGGCAAGCTTGCAATGAACACGATGCTCTTAGTTTATTTAAGAGGCTGCGATATTTTGAGGGTATAAACAATAATATTTCAACCCAGACAAGACTACTTATTGTTTATGCTGGAATTAGTCATTTCTACCTAGAAGAGACTGCAAAAATGGTTAACTTTTATATAGAAAAATGAAAAGAGCCAAGCTGTTGTTTGTTTCTTTTCTGCCCAAACAGGCTCATCTTAATTATTTTTGGCGTGGGTGATGACTTCAAGACCCGTCTCAAGAGGCCAAGTGTGTGTGGAGGTCAAGGGGCAGGGCTTGAGTGCCTCGACAACTTCTGTGGCATTATAGGCAGAACCGCATCATGACTTTTGCAACCACATCCTGACACACCCCCATCCCATGCCTTTTGGTGGTTGTGTGTGGACATAAAGAGAAAATTAGGAAAAACACATTGACAACTGCATATTTTATGTAGAAACACATAGAGGGATTGGAGAGAAAAAAAACCCTCCCTCAGAGCGTTGGGGGTGTATATGAGGGTGTATGTTAAATATACATTTTTTGTTATTGGAATCGTTTTCAATAGAGAGATGTAAAGGGATGTAAATATACATCACCACCATGGGGATATAAAATAAAATGTATATTTACATTTATTTTTACATCCCTTGCAGGCGAGACCCACCAGAAAAAAGAGAAGAAAAATGAAGAAAAGTCATCATAAAAGGCTAGGACCCATGGCTACAGTAATTGCTGAAAAAAAAATTCACATGTTGTTTGCTCATTTGTGGTTTTCATGCTCCCTCTCAATGTTTTTGGATGAAATCATATCTACTCCGAATTTAAATATTTTTAGGTCCATTTGTTTGAAAAATTAAAATTAACCTAATACAAAAAAAAAAAAAAAATTTATAAAGTAAACATAAAATACAAATTTAACACAAAAACGAATTAAGACAAACAAAACAATTATATCTTAGATTTACATCTTTTTTCATTGGAGCAAAAAACGTGTTTACACCCCCCGAAGGTGTAAAGGGGATGTAAAAGTGGCTTTACACCCCTGAATTTATACCCCCCATTGTGGATGCTTTTTGTCACTTGTTATTTTCTAATTGATTGGTTCTTAATGTGTTACTATTTTTTATACGTAAAAGCACGCTATGAGTTTTTTTTTCTTCTAAAATATTGGACTTGAAGCAATAACGGATCCATAATTTAAAAATCAGTTAGACAAAACTTACATACTAGACAAGAAATGAAACTTTGGCGTGCAGAGTAAGTGTATAGGCTTCCTTTGATTTATTTTTTAAAATTTTTGGCTGAGTGATATCATATGTAGCTTTTTTTGGGAAAAATTTGAGTTGGGGCAGTAGCTAGCTAAGTCTGCCCCATGCATAGAACCGCCACTGATTTGAAGGGTTTTTCTCTAAAATATAAAGTTATGATGGATCTATATGTCAAAAACTGGGTCCTACGACTCCCACTACCACCCTCATTAAAAAGGCCACACCCCTCATTTTTATCAGTCACAACTTAACCTCTCTCTCTCTCTCTCTCTCTCTCTCTCTCTCTCTCTTCTTCTTGTTGTTGTTTTTGGACTTCAAGTTTACTAAACGGTGCCGTTTGAGATCATGGGTCAGGGTAGAGGCAGTGCAGGGGTTGGTGTGGTTTTGGTGATGTGCCTGAGTTTGCTGCTGCTCCAATGTGAATGGGCTGAAGCCAGAAGCTACACTGTTGGGGATGCAGGTGGTTGGACGTTTAACGTTGCTGGGTGGCCTAAGGGGAAGTCATTTAGAGCCGGTGACGTGCTTGGTTAGTATATACAAACTAAAAGCATATATATTATTTTCTTCTTCTGCTTAGTAAATTATATACAACTTTGAAGGAAGATTATTTGATTGATAATTAGTATAGGAAAATTCATGAAGTTGGGTCCTTTGTTCAAGTTCTTTTTCCTTTTAATTTGGACTGATTTAGAGACTGAATTCTTTTCACCAGGAAAAGTACTTCTGAGGCAGAGGCCTAGTGAGCCCATGTTCGGCTAATCATCGATAACTCAAGTGATTAAAAATATAAGAGTGATTTGTAAATCGAGTGGTTAAAAGTTTAAAAATAATTTGTAACTCAAGCAGTTAAAAAATAAAATAAATCGAAACTCAAGTGATTAAGAGGTTTTTATGCTGCAACCAAACTCTGTTTCTTCCTCCCTTTTTAAAAAGGAAAGGAAAAGACCAAAATGTTTCACAAGATACAAAGTAGATCGTAAAAACTGGCATGAGTTTGAGAGGACTTGGATTTTCTTAATTATCTAAAGTCAAATAAATTTTTTAACTAAACCTTAGAATTAGCTTGTACTTTAGCATATAATCTTGATTAATCTTAGTACCCTGACCTCTTGCATATTTGATTATAGTTTTCAACTACGCGTCTTCTGCTCACAATGTGGTTGCTGTGAACAAGGCTGGGTATCAGACATGTAGCTCTCCAAGAGCTGCCAAAGTCTTTCAGACTGGGAAAGATCAGATCAAGCTTGCTAAAGGACAGAACTTCTTCATTTGCAATTTCCCAGGCCACTGCCAATCTGGCATGAAAATTGCCATCACTGCAGCCTAGGCTGATCTCATATATATTTAATTATATATAATATAATCGCTATATACCCAGTATACTCTATATAGCTGGATGTATTGTAAGTTTCACTACTACTTTGTGATAAAGAAATAATAGGTCAGTGGTATTGCTGTTGGCATGCAAACTAGTGGTCTATGGTTTGATCCTTATAATACCGCGTGTGTGTAAGAATACCCTCTCTTTCTTTTCAACTGTAGCAAAAAAAAAAAAGCAAAAGCGAGAATAGTTTGACACTCACTCAAAGGGGAAAAAAGTCTCTTTGGTGGCCCATATAAGTAATGTCATAAATAAAGTACGAATGAAAAGGGAAAAGAAAAGAAAGTGGTATGTACGATTAAAAGTTTTCTCATTAGAACACACTAGAAGAATTCCTAAGTGAACAGTTCTAGGAAAATAATATTGAGGTATAGTACTCATTTAATCTCTACTTTAAAGTTTAGGTCTTGCAAAATGCATATGGTATTGCATGAATTAAACAAATTTTATTCCATTAGGTTTACAGAAACCTAAAAAATTCTCTCTGGTAGAAAGAGACTTCTAAAGGAAAAGACGCATTGTCTCTATAGAATAATTAACCAACCATGTTCTAAGTAGGTAGAGAGAGAGAGAGAGAGAGAGAGAGAGAGAGAGAGAGAGAGAGAGAGAGGTTTGGCAATAATAAAGATCAAAAGCTGATTTTATTGTCACTTTATTATAAAAAAAATTACTGCAAGTAAACACCAAGGTAGGTCAATTTGATCATGTGGCAGTTACTGCCATCTCCATCCCGGCAGCACAGTGACCAGGAAAGCCACAGATGAATTAGTTTTGTCCATGTTGAATTGAAGTTTGATTTCATCATTTCCTGATGAGAACTTGGTCGCCTATTGTGCATGTTGTGTAACCATTTTCATCTACCACCACCACATTGTCCTGTCCATTATTGTATTTGAACACTGCAAATAAAATGTCATTATAACAAGATCATTAATGTGTTTTAGCTCTTAAGTACTAAACAAGATATCTTTCACTTTTTTGAAAATTAACAATAATTGTATTCAATAATTAGACACAGAGACTAAATACTTATAAAGGATTAATACAAAGATGGATATCTTTCCCTTTTATCCCGTCGTTTAACAAAATAAATAAAAATACAAGACATTCCTTTTAAAATTTGGAGATCATGCTCTCCAAAATAATGCTAAGATGTGTTGGCATGGGGTCTCTTTCTCTTTGCTTTTTTATATGAAGATATCTTCATAGATCTTCCCTAGAAAAAAGAAAATTCAAGCCAATAATTAATTATTTGATTGAATAGGCCAAAGAAATTTGAATTCATGACCTCCTCCAAAGTGGATTTTGAGTGTTACTAAACGAATTGATATATTAGACTCCAATTAAAAATCCTACGAGTTAACAAAAATTTCACCCTCCTAACAAAATATGGCAATACCTTGTCATAGTTTTCTCAATCCTCAAATTTTCATTTCTATATTTTGAGGAATCATAACTTTCATCCTACAAATTTTTTTTCTTTTTTCCGTTTTTCTGCAATGTGTTTTTTCGGAAAACATTCGTTAAGATCTATCAAAACCCACGAATATGAAAATATTTCAGAAAACAAAGGGAAAATAAAAATTGACATAATTCAACAACTTTATACTTCAAAGTTAGACATGATTCAACATAAAAGTTGGACAATTTAAGGCTTACCCAATGTATCGTGAGTGTGGAATTTCTTGCCAGTAGGCCAGTCATGGACTTTAAAGTTCCAACCATCATCACCTCCAACGGTGTAGTTGGTCGCATCACTAATCTCACAACAAGACAACAATAACGTTGTGGCAACAATTGCACTGCCTCTAGCTTGGCTCATTTTGAGTTCTAGACCTTTTATAGGATTTGAACATGCCTTCAACATTCTGGGTGTTTAAAGTTTTACCATTTTAAGGAGATATACATTTTCTTTAATTCCAATTCTAAATAGAAACACATTTTTATTATGAAAGGTAAAACTTCAAATGTTGACAACCAGTCATTAGTTAGTTTGAATTTGTTATCTGGGTTCAAAATTGCCCACATTCATTCCATCTGTTCAGGCGTAATATAAACTGAGGCTCAAACATGTTTCAATTTGAGGAAACAATGTAGGCTAATACATGTTTTAGAAGCCCTTCAGTGGACGTTTTCTTGGATTCTGTGAAGCTAATTGGCATTGGTTTTATACAATTGGTGATGCATGGTTCATTGGAGGTAATGTCATTGCCAAAAGGCCCTGTATCTAATGTATTAATAGCCTGAACTCAGTATTATTTTTGGTTTTTTTAATGGGTTATCTCTATAATAGGTATTTGGATGACCATTACAAATATATCCTTACTTAGATTTTCCATTATATTGGGTGAATATTACTGCTTGACTGAGATTGCATGTTTCAATTTGATGGACAATTAATGGTTGGAAATGAGATTGCATATTTTATATTTAGGAAGCTTTTGCTTGGAACAAGCAATTTTATACTCTGAAATTCAACATTTTTTGATCCACAAAATGTTGGTGCATCTCTTATAAAAAAAAAATTGTTGGTGCATCCTTATTTTTGTTGTTGTATTTATGGGTTTAACCCGATTATTTCTTATAAATAAAATTCATTTTTTATTCTTACTCAAAGGGCTAATACCTGGAAATCATTAGAATTAGAGGTATTAGAAAGAATTTAAATTCTCATTCTCCAATATCGCCTGTATACATAAAATAATTGAAGAAATAACTCTAGCTCAATGGGCTAAAGTGGCATTTTAGCCCAAAACCTTAAAATAATATGACAAAATTGTATATTTAAAGAGTATAGCCGATCGGCTATACTATTTGAATATATATATTTTTTGAAAGTATCGCCGCTCGGCTATACTCTTATTGCCAACAGCCTCTTTCCCTCTCAACTCAAGCTTCGTTTTTTTTTTCTTTCGTTTCGGCTGCTGCGTTGATTGGATTGGATTGGACTCTCTCTATGAAAATCATCAAATGTCATTCAGCTATTGAAATCTCCACTAAGATAACAACTCTGATGCTATAAAATCTTAAAATCCTTAGAAGAAACTCTCTGATAATCGTTTTCCATGTAAACAAACAAACAAAAAATTGCAAAATCAGAAACATACGTAAATTGGACGCCATGGTAGCCACGGATAGAGACTCGAATTCGTAGTTAGACGGCCTAGGCGGATCTAGGCGGCGCCTAGGCGGTCTGGTAGGATCTGGGCTGCCCCTAGGCGGTCTGGGCGGAGCCTAGGCGGCCTGGTCGGGTCTAGGCGGGTCTGGGAGCCAGGGCGGGTCGTGTCCTTTTTTTTTTTGTTCTTTTCCAAATGAAGACAGCGGGAGACTCGGCCGTGACTTCGTCTCTGCCTTGTATTCTCTACGATACTTCAGAATCAGAGATGGGCTTATTGTCTATCAGTCGCTCTAGATTCTTCCTTCTTAAAACTAGTTTGACCTGTGAATAAGGATATTAATCTCCCCTTTTAATTAGTGTGTGTGTGTTTACTCTCGCCAACATTTGGTATGAACTGGGTTTGTGTGAAATTACATGCAAAATAAAGAGAGGAAGAAAAGGAAGAAGAAAAATGTACCAAATACTTTGCAGCTAATAAGAAGTGTCCTCGTCTCTGCAACTGCAACTTGGTTGGAGTAAAAGGTCTTCAGAATCAGAAGGACCTTACGTGTCAGCAGGAGAAACGAGTAATGGAGTCACCAACGTAACGTGGAACCTACATGTAATAGATATCTCACCATCTGAAACCTGACCTGTCAGGCTGTCACCTGAGAAGAAAAAGACAGAAAACCCATGCCATATATATGCAACATTCCGCCATTTTCTCCTCTCAACTCTATTTATTTTAAACCCGAATATGTAGCCTTCAATCCAGTTCTCTCCATTTGCTTATTGCACGTAATATTTTCCAAGTTGAGAAATAGAGTGTTATGAAATGATGAAAGAAAGCATGCTGCAATTGAAGTCCTTGAATCACATCTCATTGGTGTGCAGATCAGTTGAGAAATCCCTTGATTTCTACCAGAGTGTTCTTGGGTTCTTCCCAATTAGGAGGCCTGGCCCTTTGACTTTAATGGTGCATGGTATAATTCTTAAAAACTTGGAAAACCAACAACAACCACCCTTCATTTTTATTGAATTGGTTTACTCTGTTTTTGAAACATTATAGAGACTGAGAAACGAACACGAAGCTTGTACTCGTAGTCCAATCTTCAAAATTCAAATACTCGGTCTTGAGCCTCTCTCTCAACCCAAGCTTGGATTTTTTTTCTTTGGTTTCGGCTGCTGCGTTGATTCGATTTTTTTGTGTGCTTTTCTGTTATTGAAGTTGGCAACGTCACAAGGCAGTTTCTTAGTATGCCAGAAGAAGCCCAGCATATGGTTCTTTAACCTGAGGCACACCTTGCAGTTTGGCATTGGATTGCACCATGCCGGTCTGAATGACAAAGATAGATCTCTAGTTGAGGAACAAGATTCAAGCATTTCTGTTTTACCTCAGTAAGCATGAGTCTTCCCTGAAAAACACATTAGGAAAAGAGAATATAAAAAGATCATTTCCTTACTCTATATACTGATTAGGCATATGGTATTGGTTTGTACCAGCACATTGGCATGGGGTCATCATCTAGTCATTATTAAGGTAAGGCAAAATTTGTGCGATATCTTTTTCATTTGGTTTCTATATTTACAAAGGTTTCTAGCATGAGTAAATTGCAGCAGCTGTTCTTCAGGACAAATTTACATAAGTGTTGATTCTCTTGCAGTTGCAGGGAACATAATATTATGATGGGAAAACAATAAGAGATATGTTGATTTTCCAATATCAATCACAGATATATTTCAAATGATGGTTTTGGTCACACATGACTATATAGAATAAAAAATGGAAAGAAAGAAATATGTGAATCAGATTACATGCTTTTCTCCCTTTATAATCAACAGTTGCTCAGATTCTACAAGAAAGATGGGAGTAGATGCCCATCACAATCCGCCTGCACCTAACAAATCATATTACTTTCTGAATATTTGCCTCAAATACTAGGAATCAGGTTGTTTGGAGTTTTGAATATCAGAAAATCTAATAAAGTCAATGGATGAAGACTTGCAGTCCTATATCTAATCAATAAACCATTTTCCTTTTTATTTTTTCAATACTCTACACCTATCTTCTTTTTTTTTATGTCAAAGTTCAGGATGCCTATCGTTTGCATTGCTGCTGTGACAATGATCCTCTTGTACTTAAATGTGGTGAAGACACAAGTTAAAAGCCTTTGGTTTTTATTATTTTGTGTCCTTAGTATTTGATTTATTGAGCCTGTACAAAATCTTACATGAGCATAGTTTTCTACAGATGTTTAATCCAGCTTACTATGGCTTGGACAATGCTGAACCTGAGTTTGATATAAAGTGGATAAGGACCGCTTAGATGATCCACATGTCAAAGCCAATCTGCTCTTTCAGGTCAGAGTTGTCTTCAACTATATGTTTTTTCGAATAAAAACTTCATGCCGTTTTCCTTTTTAGTTCTCTCATCGTTTTATTCTCTTACCATGCATGAATTCTGCATTCAGGCACATTTCTCGCAGTTAGAACTACCAATCAGTGATTACGTCACAGACTAGAAGTCAGTATTGGATCAAAGTATGCGAATCATCCAGGCCATGATAGATATATGTGCTAATAGTGGGTGGATTTCAAGCTCAATTACTTGCATGCATCTTCTGCAAATGGTCGTGCAGGTATTCTTCTTAGTAGTTACAATTCTGACTTCTTCGTAGTAGTACTTGCCTAGAATAAAAGACGAGTGCTAGTGCGAATTGGGCATTCTGCCTTGTTTATATTATTACATTCTAGAGCTAGCATATTTGATTAGTTAGAAATGTTAATGGGGAATGCTGAGCACCCTTGAATGTTGTTAGTCCATGCCTCTTTCCTGTATTGTTTATCTTGTTTTGGCTTTTTTTTTTTTTTTCCTTTGTCCTCCAAGAAAAGCTCTTCTTTTGTGTTTTTCCTTTCCACAGTACATTACCCTAAAAAAATATAGGGCCATTTCAGCAGGACTCAAACCTTCAACTTCTGGGTAAGTGCCGTCATTGTATGGCCAATAGTAGTACATGGCTTGACTTGGCGTCTTTCCTATCTTTCTCTTTCTCCTTCTACGCTTGCGAGATACAAGAGAGGTATTGCACTTTTCTCCCCTCTTAACATTGGGAATTTCAGGTGTATGTGGGTATGGTATATGTAAGAATGATATGCTTCTTCTCATCTAACACGTTGTTTGAAATCTCATTTAGAATAGTTGTATATATATATATATATATCAATGCCATATGACCTCTGATAACTTCAATTTATTCCATAACTCTTCTCTTCGTTGCCTCATTAGAATGTTTTGCATCCAATTTTTCGTATGCAGAGAATATACTGATGTATCTCAAAGTAGATTTTTTTATTCTTGAGCTATGGGCTAATAGCCGGAAATCATTAGAATTGGAGGTATCGGAAAAAAATTTAAATTCTCATTCCACAATATCGCTTGTATAAATAAAATAATTGAAGAAATAACTCTAGCCCAATTAGCTTAAGTGGTATTTAGCCCTGAACCCTAAAATAATATGACAAAATTGTATATTAATATATTTGGATATTTTAAAGGTATAGCCGAGCGGCTATATATATATTATTTATAATATACATATATATTAATATATATAATAGAATGCATAATATATGTAATATATATACATATGTATATACACAGTCCCCTTCTATTGAGGGATCCCTCAAATAATTTTATTTGAGGGACGCCTTTTAGGGGTACCCTACAATTTTTTTCCCAATGATCCAAATCATTTATTTTTTAGGTCTTCATTCATAGATCATCCTTACAAAAAATTAGACAAATCGGAAACCATTTCGACATCCAATTGTGTCTTACAAAATCAATGAACACGGTGCTTCAAGAAAATGCTAAAATTTCAGTAACTTAATTGAGTGGTCAAATGATATCGGATTCAAGTGAGTTTTTGTAGAGATGATCTTTGAATGAGTATCTACAAAATAGAAGGTTTGGATTAGTAAAATACAATCCGGAGTGGGGCCTACAAGGGGTGTCCCTCAAATAAGCTTATTTGAGGGATCCCTCAATGGAAGCTCTCTGTGTATATACATACATACATACATATATACATATATATATATATAGATTGTTTTGAAAAAATAAAAAAATCTAGTCCTAGTCCAAGCATACACCAAATGCAAGATAAGTGTTATCCAACTTAGACCAAGCCAAGCCAAGCCAAGACAATTCCTAAGCATAGTCTATGCCAAGACAATCCTATGTAACAAACGAGCCCTTAAGTGTTTAACACACATGAAAGTGGACAAATCATGAACAAAGGAGAAATTCTTCCATATCACAGGAGAGCATTGTTTTACTATCTCCAACAAATCACGTCTCCAATGGCGAAACCACACACGGTTATGGTGGTAGCTTTTTAAAGAAAGAAAAAACCTATATATATGGACCACCAGCAAATACAACACATTAATTAGGGAAATGAAGTCACGCAGTTGCTTAATAAAAGGCTTTGAAGAACAAAAGAAAAAACCTATATAGCCCACCAACAAATACAACACATTAGGGAAATATGAAGTAGGGGTGGGCACTCAAACCGGCGAATCGAAAATTTGAGCCAAACCGCACTAAATCAAACCGGAAAAAAATCGAGTTGACCAAAAAGTCAACACCGGTCAAAAATCAAACCGGACCGGTTTTGGATCCGATTTCATGTCTTCAAAAACCGGATTGGGTCGAACCGAACGGATCAAATTAAAAAAATATATAATTTCAATATATATTTATATTTAATGCTATATTTTTAATTTCACCAAAATATATATATATATTTATCCAAGTTCAATTTCAAAATATCTCTCTTTTCTAACTTTAATATTTATTTTTATATGAAATTGAATAAATTGTTAAATTTCAAGTAAAAATAATAATATTTCAATTAAGAATTGTATTAAAAATTAATTTTTATGATCCGGTTCAAAACCAAACCGGACCGAAACCGGTTCAACTCAAACTGAACAGTTTTTGAAATTTTTTTATTAAAACAAACCGAACTAAATCGAATGAATAGTACAAGATCGGTTTTAATTTTAAGCAAAAACCAATCCAACCCAAATCGTGTCCACCCCTAATATGAAGGCCGGCAGTTGTTGAATGAAAGGGTTTAAAGAACAAATGAAAAAACCTATATGGCCCACCATAAACAGATTAGGGAAATATTATTTTTCTAAAGTCTGTTTGTATTCTCTACTGCCTTTGGCTGTTGTTTAATAAAATATCCTTTTCTGACCCAAATAATAAAGGGAAAGCTTCCCTAACAGTCCAATAAAAACCCTCACAAGTACTTCAACCCACAATTATAGACTCATTAAGGGCCAGTTTGGTATTGCTGTGCTGTGAAAATAATCGTTGTCATATTTGTTGTGAGAGAAATCAGCTGTGAGACAAAGCAGTTTGGCGTTTGGTAAAATTTTTGTTAAAAGTGTTGTAGGTATTGATTTTATGCATAATCAGAAAATGATTGCCGCATGATCATTAAACCCAGCGCCTCTTCGTAACTGATTCTTACATAATCAGAAAATGAAAGCACCTCATTAGCTGCTTTCCCTTATAGCTTTCTCTCACAGCAATTTTTAATAATAAGTGATTTTCTCACAGTTTACCAAACGGGTTGGGCTTCTCAAAATTTTTAAAAAATCACTTATCACCCGAAATAAGCAATGCCAAACAGGCACTAAGTAATTGAAACTCACAAGTGGGAAGAGGCTTGCTTTCAAAAATGAAACAGTATGTTAACTTAATTCTATTGCTCTTGTTCTTGAATAGGTTACACTTTCAATTATGTTGTTGAACATATATTTATTTTGATAATATGAATTTTTTAGTTATATTTAATATTTATTTATTTTATGTTAAATGTTTTTAATTTTTAATTTATATGATTTAATATATACTTTTATTTTAAAAAAATTATGGAAGCTGTAAGGTTTTAAAAAAAAAAAATTTAAGCTAGCCTTCCCATTGAAAAATTCATGATTTCGCTCTTTCACATCCCACCACACATGATAAGGCTGAAACAGTATTATCCCCGCGACATACAAGCTCTTCTGGTGAAGAAAGACATGATTGATAACTATATTATACAAATACAAGATTATTAAGAACTATCATAAGCGCTGATCCTTGCACATGTAAATGAAGGCACCCCAAAAAGGTACTGAAACGACATATTGGCATAAGGAGTCAAAAGTATGTTGGAAATGACCATTTCACCTCGCAGGCTCTTTTAAGTTGACAAAGAAGGTTCTCTAAATCAATTGATTTTTCTTGTCAAATGCTCGATTACTAAATAGGAAAAGCTTTCTTTCTGCATAAGCAAGACATTGTTAGTAATATTTTGCATCTAATCCATCCCATTTAGATTAGAAGAGTCTTTTTACAAAAGAACAATTCTCTAAAGCAGACTGTCCCAATCGTGCACATGCCGCCCTCCAAACAGCCATTTTCAGAATCTGGACTGTCTGCATTGCCGAAAACCATGTGGAATGTCAATGAAACAGATTCCAAATAATCAGCTTGAACAACCAATCTCTTCCTTGATATATTTAACAGCATTTGAGACTCCATCCTGAAAAGTAAATATCATTTTGTAAATTAGACTAGTAGCACCTTCTATTCATATTTTCAATTTTCAGAGAATAAACACAAATAGTTTTGGGATGCCAATAGTTCCTTCTACTTTTCATTCTTATTAGAATGGGGTACTAAGACTATAATTTGAAATTTCAACTCTAATTGTAGAACTAGATTAAAACAAAATAAAGGGTCCCCAAATCTCCAAATTATCAACACTTACGAAACTAGGAAGATCCAACCTAAAAGATATGCAAAGAAGGTACATGTTATACGTTCCCATGCAGTGTAGATTGATTTTTGACAGGCCACCATCAATTAATCTCTAGCAGAGAAAGCTGCATCCCTCATAAGAGTTCAGTGCCTTCTCGAAGGAAAAGGGTAACCTATACCATTAAAATTTGTATATACATCGAATGGCATCACATGTTACACATACCACATCGAACATCGAAAAACTTAAACAAACATGTTGCACACTAACAAAACTAAAAGTCCCCTCCCCATTCCTCTTCCTCCCCCTTTCCACCAAATCCATTTGAAATTATAGTGCTGTGAAACTACCAACAATTATTACCTTCATAATTCAAAAGTAAGTATTACCTCAAGAGATATTCTCTTAGAAATTTCTACAGCGTGTTCTCTAATTTTGGGAGATAATGCATCATGTATGACCCTGGATAGCAAATTCGCTGCTCCTTGGATTATTTTTTCATCACTTTCTTCTGGAAGTAAGTGGCTTCTTTTCAATGGTTCTGGTGCTACTCCAAGCCAGAACATTCTTTCAGCCCAATAAAACTGATCTAGCAGAAATGGGCATACTACCTGCCATCTGAGATAAATTACTTTTCTGCATCATGTATGTTACAGGGGAGGGGGGGAGAGAGAGAGAGAGAGAGCCCCTTCATTGTTACTACTGATATACTTGATCAAGTGAAATACAATATATGTTAAAGGTCGAATATATATAAAGAAGCAAAAATATGGTACTACCAGAACTAACCTGTGGGATTCCTGCAAGTAGTGCTGCAGCAGTAGTGCCACTACTTCCACATTTACAGAAAACGAATAGTAAATACATTGCTCGTTACGTATTTCCTAAAATGTTATGTCAGAAAAAAGAAAAAAAAAAGAAAAAAAAGAAGGCTGAAATCCCCTGGTCTTTCAAGTTGTAAGGAATTTCAATTTCATTCATGATATCTTAATTGATCCAATCACATACATTAATTTTCTACTATTTCAATGTAGTCCCAACCATGGAGGCAGAGACTGAGGGCAGACGGAAGCTTTTGGTGTCAAGTTTCTCATGCTAAGATGGCCAAATATGCTGCTAATATACAACAACAATAAATAACTTACGGATGGGTTTGGGAACACAGTAGACAATGTTGACAGACTGGAACCTTTTCACTGTGTTCCCTCACTCTCTCCTCTTGCACTATAATTAGAAATCCTCCTTTTTCTGTCATTGCCGCTGCCAGAATTGTCTCTTTTATTTTCTCCCCCTCCCCTCTCTTCTCTTTTGAACTCAAAAACCAGAAACCACTAGACTCTGAAAACCCCAAAAACCCACAATGCCAAGGAAAATCCACATATGGGTCTCTTGAAGAGATTCAAATATTGGAGTTGGGTACTATGTAACTGAAAGTTTTTCAATAATATGAGAAATGCCCTGGTGAAAAGGAATCAGTATGGAAATAATTTGGGTAGCTGAGCATGATTCAGGTATGCTGGTGCTATAGTGGAGCTGAGGTTTCAAGCAGACGACTCTGTATGGTGTAATGGTGATGCTGTAGATGCTGGAGCTGTTGATGGACGGCTGGAGTCCAAGTGGTTCCCCCTCGGAACATAAACTACGTTCTATAGTTCTGAAACATAAAATCTATGTTTCTTATATCGAAAAGTCTAAAATGTTAACAGTATGTCTAGCCACATCAGCCCAAAATCTTGACATCCCATTAACTTCCATTTGCCTTGGTTTACAGAAGTACATCATCCATGACTGATATTACATTGAAGTAACTTGAAAGAAGAAAAAATTAATATATTTGATTAGAGCAACACAGACAAAATTGAAATTCCATACACATTAAGGGACCAAAAAGGTACTTAAGCCAACGTATAAAGTTGGACTACTCTCACCTTCCCCCATGATGAATTGCAGCCGCACATCGAGTAAACAGCCACTTGTATGGTATGGTACTATTCAACAAGGTAAGAAAATGTTATTCAGAGAGGAAAAGAGTAGCCAAAGACCAACCGACTGGACATAACTGATCTAGAAATCATTTGAAATTAAACGGGTGAAAAGCATGATAGCTATTCTATGTTGTAGAACTGCAGTTGTAATTTTAAAGTAATCAAATCTTATGTACGATATTGGGAAAATATTTTCAGGTTCTGGAAAAAGGTTGCCAGGTTCTAGGATAAAAGTGGGAAGGCACACAGCATAATTCACAGTTTAAGACATGTAGATAATATATCCACTAAAGAAAGACATAGAGCATATAATGTTAGCTACAGTTGGTTGAATAACTAAACATTGCAAGTTCCATTGTCCTTACAAGCTTCTGATGATGTCAATATTTTCTGATGTAGGATAAAAACAGCATTGTGGTTTAGGAATGATGGATCTAATCTAGCTAATTTGGTTTAGCCAATTTAGGGGATTGAACAAATTAGTTTATTTGATTGGGGTGACTTTTATGGTTTGCCGAATTATTTGATTAAATTTTTGGTATGGAGGATTTATAAGGGTTTGGTTTTTGTTCAATTGATGAATAGAAACATATGATCCTCTTATTCTTTCAACAAATAAAAATCCAAAATCTTAGAAAGCTCCAAATAAGAACCAGTGATGCACAACTTTCAAGAGGTTCCTGCACATAAGGTTAGTGCACAAGAGTCTAATACATAAAAACCAACAAATGCCATGCATTGCAAACTACCTTTTGAAGAAATAGGGTAGTAAGAAGTCATAAAAAGGCACCAAGAGGGTGCAGTCCATGTAGACAATAGCATATGATATATATATATATATAATGAGAAATAACTATATAATTATTCAATATAAGAGCCCTGTATAACATTCGAAAAATGTTAAGATAGAAATGTCATTTGCCTATCACAACACATTCTGCAGAAATTAGCTTGGAATGCTCACCCAGAAAAGCAGAAGAGTCGATCATTGAAGAGAGAAAGGCACTCGTCATTAAACTGTTTGTGCATCACATATGATGATGATTCAGCAACAATCGCTCGGATTGCGGTATCTAAAGGCATGTAGCCCGCTGTAAAGAGGATAAAGCGGTAACCTGTTATCTCCATGACCGTTTGGAGAAGTCGAAGAAAAGCTTGAGGGTTTTTTAAAAATCCCATGCTGCACATACAATGGGACACTCAATATCAGTATTTGGGTACAACATTACAATTGTCGTGCATTAACATGTAAGGAATAAACTGTCCAACTAGAAGAAAGCTATTTACGTATTTACACACTCAGTTGCAAGACCAGAGCATATAATAACTCAACTAAATCACAGAGTATAACCTGATACTCTTGTACTGTAATTTCTAAGAATGCATTAAAGCAGTTGCTAATGAATTAATTCGAGAAAGAACTTGCCTACCAATAGAGCTTAGGCCAATGAAAACAGGTGGCATAGGCATCGGAGTCTTCAGAAAATAATCTAAGTGAACATGGGCTGAACACAGTTCATCTTTTGTGTAAAGATGCCCTGAAGAAACAATCCTTGAAATTTCACAGCACTGCTTACATGAAAACTGCCATTCATTGGGGAGAAACCAAAAGCCACAAACCCGAACTTTTGATGGCCAATAACCTGTTAGAATCCTAAAACCACTGAGATGAGATCGACATAGCAGGAACAAAACGTGACCGAACAGATCAACCTTGTTCAATAAAAGAGACAGGATATGCTACAGCAATTATGGAAAATCACTTTTTGAATGAAGTCACATGCATCGATTATAGTAAAAATCACCATACTTAAAATGACCTGGCACTTATGCAGTATACTAATACTCCCACAGAACTCATGGGAACTACTACTGCTCATGGACCGTTACTAGAAAAGATTCTTGGAGTAGACCACTAACCATTTCTGGTTATAATAACTATGTCATCTAAGCTATTCTGCTGTAACAGAAACTTTTTAAGAATCATTTTCACTGTTTATCAAATTATACCAATTATTCTGTCATTTCATAGGCTTTTCCTTGAGAACGCTAGGCTCCAACAATGAAAACTAAGGCAAGAGCAGTAAATAAAACAAGATTTGAGAAAATTGTTAGTCAGAGAATGATTATCTACCTAGTGGCATCATATGCAAAACCATCACCTTTGCAATTATCTTATATCAACCTATGAATTTAGTAGTATTAAACAACTTGCATCCCCACCCCAAAACAGATGTACTTTATTTTTGGTGTGTGTATAATTTTTTTTTTCTTTTTGTCTTTTGTTTTGTTGGGGATAGCAAACACAAACATGAAAGAAAGTTGTACAATATTGAAAATTGTATAAACATGCTACCAGGGCACTCAACAACTTCTTTGCTAAATCCATACCTGTCACATAACAGGAAAAATTTCAGAATACTTGAAAACAAAAAGAAATTAAATAAGTATAAAGAATAACAATTCTCCATTCATAAAGATATTGTATGAAAAATAAAATTTCATTTGTTTAGTTGAATAGCTTGATGCAACTAGTCATTATGAAACAGTTTTGACTTTCAGTTGTGATTTCTAGCATTCTATTGGTGGTGCCTCTCGGATCTTCACTTGTAGCCATCGCAAGGCTTATCTCGTCCATGAGATTTGAACTCATGACCTCCTCCAACAAAGTGGAGACTAGTTGCTACTAGACCGAAATGGAATTGGCGAATTTTACATGAAATACAGCCCACTAATACATGGAACTTTAAAACCATATGGATACCAGAACAGTCATGGAATGCAAAAGTACCGGGGTGTAAAAAGTTTTAGTTAGCAGATAGGTGCAGAAAGATAACCAACACACACTCTCACATGCGTAAGTTGGAAACTCAGAACTCACAAAAGAAGGGGAGATGGAGGCCTATCGTGCCAAGTGGGTAGACCTGTTACTGGATCCTGCATTTAACAAAGAAGCAAAAGCATAAGTTCCAAGATAACCAGAGGAGCTACGTGATTATGAAAATTGTCAGCTCAGGTGATATGAAAGTATATTTAATGAGTCAAGAACTCATTGCCGAAATAAACCGAATCTGTCAATTTTGGTCTGTAAAGACTAACTGTTACAATATACTGAACGCATTAAGAGATTTTGTGTCAAAGATATTAACTGTAAAAGGGCAAGGACTCATATTCAAATTGTCACACCTCCAGGATCCCCAATATTCAGTGAAAAGTGGCCACATCCAGTGAATCACATCTTTCCAACAAACCTACGTGCATACAAAGATGAAAAGAAGAATGTTATTTCAGCAGATCACAAACTCATATTAATATAAAGAAGAGAAAGGACTAAAATTAAATTCACTTGTAAGTGATGCGTACACCATCAATTTATGAGACACATACCAGAAAGATCAAAACCACAAATACGAGCATTATTTCCAAATAGTAAATCTAAAAAAACTAAAGTACCTTGCTGATGTCAGCTTCCTTAAGGTATTTATACAAAAGTGGAAGTTCCTTTTTAAAGTGGCGCTCAAATGATGAAGGTGCACTGGAAGAAACTAAACAAAAATTAACTTCAAAAGATCAAACCAGAACTCCAAAACATTATAAACTAGTACCTACTTGAAAGTTCTTACAAAGTAATTCACTTTTTTCATTCCCTGTATATACCTCAACAAAAGAATGCTATCCCCAATATTGATAATATAAGGATATAGAATAACCTCTTTCTCACTTTATATAATATTATATGTAGGTAAAGTAAAATACCGCTTTCAGGTATCTTCATACAATTATGTTCAAATACAGATTTTCCTTTGCATATGATAAGTGGAACACGTTATCCAGTAACATTTCCATGTGGCCCCTAACATAAATAGAAGATGTATTACCTGTATGGAACGACATAAGGTGCAGCAACCATGCAACGGACACGAAAAAGTTCCGCAAAACTCCAGCCTTCCTGGATCATCACGCAGTGAAACCAATTTAGGTAGTACATTATTATACCCACTGTCTAAAATTCTAAATGAGTCTAATACTAATCGAGGTATATAAGTTGTTGACAATACAAAAATCTAAGATTGAATATTCTAAGCTTTTCATCTCAATGTTTCAAATCATCAGCCTCTTCATCTAAGTGTTATGCCCAATTTTCCAAATGTGCTCGATGTCCCCTACTAAAATTGATCAATCTGCCAACTAATGGGGGGACGTATTCAGAATATAAAAGTCCCACACTTGTATTCTATGCCTGGCATCTTATATATCAGGCCTCTCCATGCATAATCCTAAGTTGATGTGTAGACATTTAAGATGTTTAAGCAAGCATTAAATCCCATGTATGTGTACTATACTTGACAGAGAAGAATTTGAATGGAAAGTCACATAACCATACAGGATTTCTAGTTTTTATATTTAACACCCTTTACTTTCAAAAAAACATTTTGCTTTGTATTTGATTCTTTTATGCCAAAAATGCATTAATCTATATAAGAGATACTTTGACTTAAGTTTTTCCATAAAAACAAAAAACAAAACAAAACAAAGAAAAAGCTTAAATGGGAAGTACCAAAGCAAAGAAATTTATCACAATAAAATCACCCTCCATGCTTGGGCCAGATCCAAATATGGATTCAACTACCAAATAACATTCTTGTCTGTGTTCGATAGAAAACATCCTTTTCTGCAGTGAAAATGGGAACTCCACAGAGCCTGGTATGATAAAAGATCCAAAGAAAATGTTACATAGTTGTTAGATTGTTCTTTAAACAAGCCAGAGCAAATAAGCTCTGCTATATTGAGAGAAAAATGAGAGAGAATTCAGTAATTTGAACCGGTAGGATCATGTTTCTGATGGATAGAGAGAACAGGTGGTGATGAAATTGGACGATATGAAACATGTTTTTCAGCCAAGTGACACCTTAAGTTCTGCACAACAAGTGACAACCAACAAATTTAAAATACTCAACAAAATTGCTAAATACACATCAAACAAAAAGTAAGCAATGATGAACCTTTCCAAAAGTATGATAAGTTTTATAAATATATTAACATCAATTCTTCACAGTTTGATAGGGAATTGGAGCTGAAACAAGAACAAACAAAAAAAAAAGTAGAAGGAAATGCTCATACAACTGTTTCTTTTCTTTTGGTTATCCTGTGGATAGCTAAAATGCCAATAAGAAGTTGACTTGCACCATCTCAATTTAGGATGATTAATAATTTAGGGTCATTGTGAGTCATTGATTTGTGTTGACTGTACTGTGAAATCAACATATCAATAGTGATGAGGAGGGAGTTTCGCATCTGCATAATGTACGTGAAACAGCCTATATGATGCATGCATAAAGACATACCATACCCATACATATATAAGTAACTAAAACAAGTACTCAACCCTGAACCCTGAGAGAGATCCACGATCACACAACACTCACTTAAGTGTTTTAGTCCCAAACAAAGAAATATTTTCAACTATTTATTACTTTTTTCAGCTGCTTGTTTCTTTGTTGGGTGAGTGAGTGTGGGTGTGTGTGTTTGTGTTTGTGTTTGTGTTCGTGTGTGCGCGTGTGTGTATGCGGACACAAGCACGTCATTGTCTTTCATAATGTGTGTACTTGGAAACTCTATTATAGAAACCAACATTCCAGTTTTGTAGACTAAAATCAGCCTTAACTGGTACAAATTTATTTAGTAAATGTGATTGCTGACTATGCCAGTAAACCTAAAAAACAAAAACAAAAAGCAAGTCCAAGAAGTGTTAAGGCCTTCAATAGTATGAGACAAAAATGTAAATTCTGTAACTCAAACATCAACCTGCATTTGAGCCATACAGAAAAATACAATCCCCTAACACAAGAATACTAAAGGGTTTATTTAACAAGGTTAAGGATGCGTTGACAAAAAATAAAAATTAAAAGAAAAATAAAATAGAGTCAATTTGACATAGCATAATTTGTCAATTAAACATGATTGTTTTTTTAGGCAACTCCACCGGAGTTCCGAACAGTGGACAATGCAAAATTGTGGGCTTTACTGAGAGAGAAATGTGGTATCTCTATTAACACTAGATATCATGTTTGAATGAGTTTGCTAGTGGCATAACTCTGCTTGCTCAGTAATTTACCCTACCTGGTAACCATTCAAGAACAAGGGGTATCTTTAGTGTACCATTTTTATGGTGTTAGATTTAGATTCTCTAAATAGGCTTCATTTCATTTACCCTATTTGGAGTTCTTAAAATCTAACATTAATCAGCAGACGACTCAAAGCCTGGAAAGCAAGTTAAAGCAAACCTCATGAGCTGAATGCGTGATTAGAACGACGTCGTATTGTCTCTGGTCACAAGCAAAAGCCACAGCAATGGCCTGCAAAGTGAAAACACAACAAAACAAAACGGAGAATCAAAAACTCCACCAAAAAACTGTCAAATCATTTTGCAACATTAAATTTCTTGCATTTTCCCGGGACCCAAACGGAAACAGGTAGAGAGATGAATGGAAGAAAAGGATGACTTACAGCAATTGGGTAGACATCGCCTTTGGTACCGAAGGCCATGAACACAGCAACAGGTTTCGTCCTCTCAGACTCAACCTCCATTGCAATTCTCCACTGTGAGGTGTAAAGCCTGAGTCTTCAAGTGTGCCGCAGTGGCGGAGCCAATTTTATGTTTATTTCTTTTTGGCTTAAATACAAAAATGTTCCTGTGTTTTACCACATTGGTCAATTTAGTCCGTTTCCAATTTTATCAATTCGGTCCTGTGTTTAGTACCGTTAATCAATGTTGTCAATTCCGTTAAATTACAAAAATTTAAAAACTATTTAAATACTAATTAAAAAAACATAACTATTTGAATCTGAATATTAAAGGAAAAGAAAAGAAAATTTGAATTAATTAATATATATAATTCATGAAGTTAATTAAAATATTTAATACTAATTATTCACTAAAGAAATAATAATTAAAATATAATTACTAATTTAACTGATTACAATAAGGCAAAGATATTATTTATTTACTAAAAATAAATTTTAAAAAAAATTAATTAACCTTCAACATATAAAATTTATATTTATTTGTGAAAAAAAAAAAATTCTTCCGAAGCAAGTTCGTCGGCACAAGTCTATCCCAACGAAATGTGTCGTATTAGAACGTCCTCAAAGAAATTTCATCGGGAGAGGTTTTTAATTTTTTTAAAAATAGAAAAACCGAGTACCGCCGTGCGGCTATACTACTTTTTAAAAAAAAAATCAAAAAACCGAGTATAGCCGTGCGGCTATACTATTTTAATTTATTTTATTTTGAAAAAAGAGGACCTCTTTACAACTTAAAAGTTCGGTCGCTGCATAATATATTAATATATATTATTTTTATTCAATAACATGTGAGATTTTTTTTTTTTTTGGTGTAGCACTTGAATTTTGTGTGCCTTATTGAAACTTTTGTTGAAAAAAATTTATTTAAAAAAAAAAAAAGTCCTAGTAAATTACTTATTTTCATTTGGGTGTCTTATTTAAATTTCTGTAGAGCCCAAGATCCTATAATATTTTAATCGTATAGCCAAGCGGATATACCTTTTATGTAGCATAATATGGATTTCTCTTTTCTAATCACTTGGATTAGTAATTACGTCTTAGTTATTATTTACTTAGTGAATATTAAACAAAAAAATGGAAAAATAGAAATACTATTTATTAAGTAATATAATTAATGAAGTTAATTAACATATTTAATACTAATTATTCACAAAAGAAATAATAATTACAATATAATTAATAATTTCACTGATTAAAATAAGGCAAAATATATATTTAATTACAAAAAAAAAAATTAAAATTAATTAACATTAAACATACAAAGTTTATATTTATTTGTTACAAAAATTTCTTAGACCAAATTTCATCGCGGCAGGTTTTTAATTTATAAAAAAATAATAAAAAACCGAGTACCGCCGTGCAGCTATACTATTTTAAACATGTTTACACCATAATGAACCGAGCTAATGAACCGAGCAGACCCAGCATCAAAGCGACTAGCACCAAGGCAGCCACGCCTTCTCCCATGCCGAAGGAAGACACACTTCCGAGGTGCCAGACACCTGCCGAAGTTCTCAGCTACCAAACCTAATCTCCAGGACACGTGTCGTCACCACAACGGCTTGCACAAAGTCCCACATTGGAACTTTGTGCAAAGCTCCCACTTTCACTTCCCTATAAATAGGGAACAGTACCCAGGTAAAACCAAGAACTATTCTCCCACTTTTACTGTTACTCTGTCAGAATTACTACTTGTAACTGACTTAGGCATCGGAGAACCTTCGGCCGGCACCACACCGGTGTCCGAAGCTTAACGATTGCTTCTCCTCTTTTTACCTTCTACAGGTGTCTCACCAACCCATTTCACCAAGGGCCTCAGCCTTCTTCTCTGCCGAAGACTCAGCACATCTAATCACTAAGTTGGACTCAATATTGGCCGGGCCATTTTGAGCATCAACAGTTTGGCGCCGTCTGTGGGAATCTGACACTTGAATCCCCTCTTTCTCTATCAGCCCAGCTGGCTCCTTCACCCCTCAGGCCCCGTCGCCTCTTCTTCACCCCACATTCTGCTATGCCGACCGAGGATAGCCGCGATACCCAGCACCATACCCTCCGCGATGGTACTTCTAGAAGGAAATCTTCGGAAGATGCCACTCTCCAGGCAGAAATGGAGCGCCTCCGCGACAGTGTCACTAAAATGTCGGAAAAATACGAGCACCTTCATTGCAGGAACGTTGAGCTAGAACATGACTACCGTGTTTTAAAGCGGAACTGGGAAAGGACTCACACCCAGGATGCCCAGCAAGACCTCACCTAGAACGTTGGGCTTACTCAGCCGAACCAGCCAGTACATTCCAGCCACAGTGCCTCGGCCCAAGCTAGGCTCCGCAAGGGTAAAGACCACCTTCATCCGGAGATAACCCAGTCCCGACCCCTTTGCGTTCCCCCACCGAGGGACCGGCCCCATGAACCAGTCAGGATCTACCAAGATTGCAGGGATCGCCTCTCGGACCGTCAGCCAAGGCCGATCCCTATCCCTGTCAACCTCGAAGACCCACGGGTGACACACCTGGGCCCCTTGCCAGCCCCCGTCCGCATACCCGACGAGGAAGGTGTCGGAGACTCGGATACTTGGGACTTTTATAATTCAGAGACCCGGCCAAATTACCACACCGGGGCGCTGAAAAATTGGGAACAATCCCCAGTCCCTGTCTGCCCCGCCCCCAGGCCTTTGGCGCCTGAAACTCTTCCTCATGCCGACCCGGCCATGAGGCTTCTCTTTGAGAAGGTCCGGCGCCTGGAAAGCGAACAACAACGCAGCCATCAACCCCTCTGGGCAAAACCACGACCAGGGCCCTTTACCGAACGCATCCTCCACTACCACCAGGAGAAAGATATCCAGCCCCTCCGCATCGCTTTCTACACTGGCACGGAGGACCCTCTCACCCACATCCACTCCTTCCAGTCTGCCCTTGGGTGCAAAGGCCTCATTGATGAAGGCATGTGCCTCCTTTTCCCTTCCACCCTCAGCGGCGCGGCCCTGAATTGGTTCTACAGGCTCCACCCCCGCACCATCAACTCCTTCGATAGTCTCAAGCAGACGTTCCTAGACCATTTTATGATCCAGACTGATCGCCTATACTCTGCCGATGACTTGTATATGCTTAGGCAGGCTGAAGACGAACCCCTTCGGGAATATGCAGCTCGGTTCAGTCATGAATACTCCCGCTGCCCAGACACTGACGATCGCGCTGCCTTCGGTGCTTTTAAGAGCGGCCTCCGCGAGTCCAACTTCCGCTACCTGGTCCATAGCAACAGTTGGAACACATATGCAGAGCTGATGAAGCAGGCGGCGATCCACGCTAAGGCTGAATACTTCAATTCCAAGCGTGGCCCAGCTAACCTGATGCGCAACGCTTTCGCTGATCCTCCACCTGCTTCAGCACCCGCCCCAGCCCCACCTCAGCATTCTACCCCTGCCCCGAGTACTCAGGACAACCAGCAACATAAGCGGAAGGATAGCTACCAGCATCCCTTCGGTAATAACAAACGTGGCAGACATGGCAACCACCACCACTCTAGCGGAGGCAACCCTCCTAGGCCTGCTGATCGGGCCCCACTTCCATTCACACCCAGGCCCAGGTTCGAGGTATTTACCACCCTCAACACCACCTATGAGAACGTCCTGGTGCGTGAAGCCCCCATCATCCCCAAGCCACCCCCCCGGAGACCATCCAACAAGCCAATGCCAAACACGGGGGTCTTCTGCCGTTTTCATCAATTCAGCGGCCATGACACCGAGTCTTGTGTTGCGTTGCGCAACATAATTGAAGGGCTCATCAGGGAGGGTAAGCTGGACAACTATGTGCGCAACATACCAGCCCCGCCTAACCCTCACCAATGACAAATCAACATGATCTCCACCATCAGCGGAGGTCCTACCCTGGCTGGCACCTCCAACAATTCCATCAAACATTATGTCCGCTCCACCTATGCGCACCAGGTCTTCACCACCGAGCAGGGACGATTGCCAAAGACCCACAGGACTGGCTGGGCCCCCATTACCTTCTGCGAGGAGGAGGAGCGTGGTGTTATCCTCCCCCATGACGATCCACTCATTATCCGGGCTGACATTTCTAACTTCGACGTTGGGCGTATCCTGGTGGACACTTGCAGCTCGGTCAGTGTGATGTTTGCCGAGTGCTTCAATGAACTCCAGGTCCCGCCTCACCTACTCGACCGAAGCATCACACCCCTTGTGAGCTTCTCGGGTGATGTGGTCCAGCCCATCGGCAGCATTCATCTCCCCATCTCAATTGGGGCCGCACCCCAGCGGACGACGATCACCACCCCCTTCCTTATCGTCGATTGCCCCACAGCCTACAACGTCATCCTCGGCCGCCCAGCCTTGGCCCAAATGAAGGCTTTTATTTCCACGCACATGCTGCTGTTGAAGTTTCCCACTCCTAATGGCCCAGGCACGGTGCGCGGCGACCAACTCGGAGCCCGAAGCTGCTATGCTTCAGCCGTCAAATCCACCAATCGCCAACGAAGGAGTGAAGCCCTAACAGTAACCAAGGCTCCCGCCCCTCCTCAAGCTGGCACAGAACCACCTGAAGACCCAAGGGAGGAGTCCATCGCACCACAGGCCGAACCTATGGAGGACCTGGAGCTGGTTACCCTCCATGACGATATTCCGGATCGACAAGTCCGGATCGGCACCTCCATCTCGCCAGAGCTTCGCTCTGACTTGGTCGCCTTCCTCCGCCTCAACTCCGAAGTCTTCGCATGGTCCTACAATGACATGCCTGGCATATCACCAGACATCATATCCCATCGGCTTAGCGTCAATCCTGCCGTCAGACCAGTCCGACAGAAGCGTCGCGCTTATGATCCCGAGCGCTATGAGGCCATGAGGGCGGAGGTGGAACGATTGAGTAGCATCGGATTCATCAGGGAGGTTGACTATCCTACATGGCTGGCTAATGTCGTGATGGTCCGCAAGCCAAGAAAGGGCTGGCGCATGTGTGTCGACTACACCAACCTTAATCGGGCCTGCCCAAAGGACAGCTTCCCGCTACCCCGCATTGACCAGCTAGTCGACGCCACAGCCGGCCACGCCCTCCTTAGCTTCATGGATGCTTATTCAGGTTACAACCAGATCTTCATGCACCCCGAAGATCAGGCCCACACCTCTTTCATTACGGACCGCGGCCTCTACTGCTATAAGGTGATGCCTTTTGGCCTCAAAAACGCCGGGGCTACTTATCAGCGTCTGGTGAATCAGCTCTTTGCCCCACTGATTGGCAATACCATGGAGGTCTATGTCGATGACATGCTAGTCAAGAGTCGCACAGCTGACCAACACATCCCTCACCTCTCTGCCATGTTCGCCATCCTGAAGCAGTACAAAATGAGGCTTAACCCCACCAAATGTGCATTCGGGGTGGCTTCCGGCAAATTCCTGGGCTTCATGATCAGCCAGAGGGGTATTGAGGCCAATCCAGAAAAGATCCAGGCCATCTTAGACATGACGATACCTAAGACAGTCAAAGATATCCAAAGCCTTACAGGGCGTGTCGCAGCCCTGACCAGATTTATCTCCAAGGCCACTGACCGCTGCGCCCCATTCTTCAAGGCCCTTAAAGGCACCAAAAGAAACATCACCTGGACCGCTGAATGCGACACAGCTTTCAGCGAGCTCAAGGAGTATATGGGCCGGGCCCCTTTATTGTCAACCCCTGAGCACGGAGACATCCTCGTGATTTATCTCTCCATCTCAGCTTCGGCTGTTAGCTCTGTACTCATCCAATCAAAAGATAACGCGGAACACCTGGTGCACTATGTTAGTAAAGCATTGCAGGATGCCGAAGTCCGGTACCCGGACATCGAAAAATTGGCGTTCGCCCTGGTCGTCTCGGCAAGACGCCTCCGACCATATTTCCAAGCTCACACCATCCATGTCTTGACCAACCAACCACTCCGACAGGTGTTGCAGAACCCAGAAACTTCTGGGAGGCTGGTCAAATGGGCCATTGAACTGGGCGAGTTTGATCTTCATTACAAACCCCGCCCGGCCATGAGGGGACAGGCCGTTGCTGACTTCTTATCCGAATTCACGGAGCCTCAGGCTTCGGCAACTATCCAGCCCACAACCGAACCCAATCCCCCTCCCAGCCAGGACCAAAACCCCACCGAAGGCAATCTCGACCTAACCCAGCCCCTGTGAACCTTATTCGTAGACGGCTCTTCTAATGCCCAGGGCTGTGGGGCCGGCCTCGTTCTCATCTCCCCAGACAAGGTTGCCCTCGAGTACGCCCTTCGCTTCAAATTCCAAGCCTCCAACAATGAGGCCGAATACGAAGCACTCTTAGCTGGTCTTCGATTAGCCAAAGAGATGGATGCCAGGCAAATTCAGATATTTAGCGATTCACAACTCGTGGTCCACCAGGTCAACCAGGACTTCACGGCTAAGGATGCCTCTATGACGGCCTACCTCCAGCACGCTCGGCACTTGCTGGCAACCTTCCAAGCCCACTCTATCAAGCAAGTGCCGCGCTCCGAGAATAGCCATGCCGATGCACTAGCCAGGTTGGCATTAGCCCTGGAGCAAGGAATGGGTCGCCACATCCACATCGAGTTTTTGGCCCAGCCCAGCACACAAGCCCCACTCATCTGCGCTATTGATCACAGCCCTACATGGATGGACCCCATCCTCCAGTTCTTACAGAACCAAACACTACTGGCTAATCCGGCAGAAGCACGACGCGTTCGCCATCGCTCCGCCCGTTACTTGATCATTAACGGCTCCTTATACAAGCGTGGTTTCAGCCTTCCTTTCCTTCGATGCCTGACTCCAGAGGAGGGTCACTATGTCCTCCGAGAAATCCATGAAGGCATCTGCGGCAACCACTCGGGCGCACGCTCGCTAGCCCATAAGGCAATCCGCCAAGGATACTTCTGGCCTTCACTCCACACTGACGCCCAGGCCTTCACCCAGAAATGCGACAAGTGTCAGCGATTTGCCAACATCCCACAACTCCCGGCTGAACCGTTGACTGCCATGGTCAGCCCTTGGCCATTTGCCCAATGGGGACTGGATCTCATTGGACCGATGCCAGAGGGCAAGGGCCAAGTCAAGTATGCAGTTGTGGCCGTGGACTACTTCACCAAGTGGGTTGAGGCCGAGGCCTTGGCCACCATCATTGCGGCTCGCATCGAATCCTTTGTGTGGCAAAACATTGTATGTCGCTTCGGCATCCCCAACTGCATCGTCACCGACAATGGCCGGCAATTTGACAACGCCAAATTCAAACAATTTTGTTCCAACCTCAAGATTCGTCTGTGTTTCGCCTCCCCAGCCCATCCTCAGTCCAATGGCCAGGTCGAAGTCGTGAACAAAATCATCAAGAAGACCCTCAAGACAAAACTTGATAAAGCCAAGGGCTGCTGGCCAGAACTACTCCCAGAAGTACTCTGGTCCTACCGCACCACCTTCCGCACATCCACGGGTGAAACACCGTTCTCCCTATCATTTGGAACCGAGGCCGTGGCTCCGGTAGAGATTGGCCAGCCCACATACCGAACCTCCACTTACGATGCCACGGCGAATGACGAGCAGTTGGCCCTCAACCTCGACTTCATTGAGGAACTCCGGGACCAATCGAGCATGCGCAATGCCGCGTACAAGCAACGCATCGCCAAATACTATGACTCCCGAGTCAAGCCCCGTGCTTTCAAAATGGGGGACTGGGTCATGCGCAAGGTTTCCTTGGCTACCAAAAATCCTAACGAAGGTACCCTCGGCCCTAAATGGGAAGGTCCTTACGAGATTATCAAAATCTGCCGCCCCGGCACTTATCAGCTTCGTGATTCCACAGGCAAGACGCTGCCTCACCCGTGGAATGCTGACCACCTCAAGTATTATTACAAGTAAACATATCTAGACCCTAGGACAATACTTTGGTCTTGATTCTTTACTGTAAGGTAGAAGCAAGGTATCTAGACCCTAGACCACTTGTACCTTCTGCCTTTCGGCACCTATTTAAATGAAATGCCTGACTCATGCTCATTCTCATGAACTCACATTGTTATCATTTTTAATACAATTGATATCAAGCTAAGTTCATATCATAAATAAAAACAGCCTTGCTGCAGGCAAGGACAAATGTTCATACATAACCAAAATAAACAAAACAAACAAGTGTTCCAACACAATCACTAGAGTACAAAATAGCTATAACACATCACGAAGGCAACGCCTTCAGGACTCGGTCGAAGGGGCATCCTCAGTAGCCGGCTCAGCCTCTGGTGTCGGGGCGCTAGCGTCAGCAGGA